>NC_056454.1:48934233-49039233 GCF_018296145.1 Oncorhynchus tshawytscha
CAGCATTTGTGGGTTTGATTACAGGCTCAAAATGGCCAGAAACAAAGACCTTTCTTCTGAAACCCATCAGTCTATTCTTGTTCTGAGAAATGAAGGCTATTCCATGTGAGAAATTCCCAAAAACTGTAGATCTCGTACAGCGATGTGTACTACTCCCTTCACAGAACAGCGCAAACTGGCTCTAACCAGAATAGAAAGAGGAGTGGGATGCCCCGGTGCACACCTGAGCAAGAGGACAAGTACATTAGAGTGTCAAGTTTGAGAAACAGACACCTCACAAGTCCTCAACTGGCAGCTTCATTAAATAGTACCCGCAAAACACCAGGGAGAGAACACTGAACAACAGTACAAGGCTGATGTCAATAACTAAACAAAATGAAACAATGCTTGATAGTCCCAAGCTCTCAAATATTCTAATGAACTGATAACTGAGATGGACATGTCGACATAGCAGGAAGATCTGAATGCCTTGAACGAAGATGTTCACCAACCAATCAGGGCCTTGATGGGCTGGGCAACAGTAACAAGATGTGATGTGGATCACCAATCAGGGCCTTGATGGGCTGGGCAACAGTTACAGTGGTTCACCAATCAGGACCTTGATGGGCTGGGCCACAGTAACAGTGGTTCACCAATCAGGACCTTGATGGGCTGGGCAACAGTTAACAGTGGTTGACCAATCAGGGCCTAGATGGGCTGGGCCACAGTAACAGTGGTTCACCAATCAGGACCTTGATGGACTGGGCAACAGTAGCAGTGGTTGACCAATCAGAGCCTTGATGGACTGGGCCACAGTAACAAGATGTGATGTGGATCAGTGGTTGACCAATCAGAGCCTTGATGGGCTGGGCCACAGTAACAAGATGTGATGTGGATCAGTGGTTGACCAATCAGAGCCTTGATGGGCTGAGCCACAGTAACAGTGGTTGACCAATCAGAGCCTTGATGGGCTGGGCCACAGGAACAAGATGCGATGTGGATCAGTGGGAACAAGATGTTTTCTCTAGGACCATCAGGTGACGTCCTGACAACTGGACACAGGAATGTTCTAGCAATGTGTCTATAACAGTAATATCTTATGTTTTGAGAACAAAGCAGCCATGTTCTCTGTATGTTTGGTGGGACATTGATGGAATTTTCTCCTAACCCTCAGGAAACTGGACACAGGAATGTTCTAGCAACAGTCCCACGAAATGTCTAGGACAATATCTTGTACTCTGAGAACATGGGAACCGTGTAACATTACAAAAACATTCTCTCTCCCTTGAATTGGTTTCTTAATTCTGTGACAGATTCTGTGACCCAGGGAACATGTTGAGATGTTGTTTTTCTTTGGGTGTGCTGCTCGTTGCAACATCCTGTTGTGAGTCAAAGGAGCAAATACAGCCCCTTTTTTAAAGCTGTCAAAGTTGTTCGTAACGGGGCGGCTCATTGGCTGCTGCTATGCTGGGTAGGCACTGAGTGAATTTGATTAGGGAGGGGTGGAATTTAAAAACGGTCAACATTTGTATGGGTGCCATGCCAGTCTGCAACTCAATAGTAGAAGGTGTTCCTAATGTTTTGTGCACTCAGTGTATATTAGATTCTCTTTCACCTTGAAGCATTTTTTGTGAAAAATGTAAGCAGAAGCACAATTTAGACCAAGACAAATTAGGCTACACAAACCCTCTCTCACCCCCTGACCCTTACTAACATTTTGTCATTATTAAGGAGTAGAAGCCCTGATAAGGTGATACGCTGTATGTTATTTCCACAGGTCAGCTGATAAGTGATGATATCTCTGAGATCATCACCAGGTTCAATAGACAATACTACACTCCTTACAGTAACCAGCTGACCACTAAGTCTGCCAGCGCTCAGTACGATGACAGCTATTTAGGTAAGTCCTGTAGTCCTGAGTCCCAAACGGCCCTCTATTCCCTCTGTAGTGCCCTACTGTTGACCAGGGCCCGTAGGGTGATAGAGTGCCATGTGGGACATATTCATTTTGCTTACTTTGATTAGCATGTTCTCAAGTGGTGTTGAAGCTCTTGTTTTGGCTCTGTGAGAGGCTCATAACTATCGTTAAAGAATTGAATGAGCTCTTAGGGTTTTGTGGCAGAGGATTTAGCAATGTTGTTAAACTGTGCATGGTCTGTTGTTGTAGAATGTAGTACCTCAACGATACTCTACTCTGCTGGCACCATGTCTTCTGTCTAATTTGGTATTGATTTGATGTTTACTTCCAGGTTATTCTGTGACTGTCGGTGACTTCAATGCTGATGGAGAAGATGGTAAGTTTAGGCCATCAAACTGTTCCCATCTACTGATGTCTCTTCTGTCTCCATCAACACTCCTTCCTCTGTTTAGTACTGCGTATACATGGCCTTTCACCTACTCATGTTATTTTGTCACTTGTACAAGTGGGATGCTCCATACTGTAATCTCTGGGTTTGGTGCAGTAATGTGTTGTGGAATGTCTTAGTTCTGTGCTTGATACTTAATGTTCCAGAATGCAACAGCTCAATGGTGATCTCATTCTAACATTCTATATAGAACAGTTCAATGGTGATCTAGTTTTAACATTCTATATAGAACAGTTCAATGGTGATCTCATTCTAACATTCTATATAGTTCAGTTTAATGCTGATCTTTTTTTAACATTCTATATAGAACAGTTCAATGGTGATCTCGTTTAAAATTCTATATAGAACAGTTCAATGGTGATCTAGTTTTGGTGATCTAGTTTTAACATTATATATAGAACAGTTCAATGGTGATCTAGTTTTAACATTCTATATAGAACAGTTCAATGGTGATCTAGTTTTAACATTCTATATAGAACAGTTCAATGGTGATCTCATTCTAACATTCTATATAGAACAGTTCAATGGTGATCTCATTCTAACATTCTATATAGAACAGTTCAATGGTGATCTCATTCTAACATTCTATATAGAACAGTTCAATGGTGATCTCATTCTAACATTCTATATAGAACAGTTCAATGGTGATCTAGTTTTAACATTCTATATAGTTCAGTTTAATGCTGATCTTTTTCTAACATTCTATATAGAACAGTTCAATGGTGATCTAGTTTAAAATTCTATATAGAACAGTTCAATGGTGATCTAGTTTTGGTGATCTAGTTTTAACATTATATATAGAACAGTTCAATGGTGATCTAGTTTTAACATTCTATATAGAACAGTTCAATGGTGATCTAGTTTTAACATTCTATATAGAACAGTTCAATGGTGATCTAGTTTTAACATTCTATATAGAACAGTTCAATGGTGATCTCATTCTAACATTCTATATAGAACAGTTCAATGGTGATCTCATTCTAACATTCTATATAGAACAGTTCAATGGTGATCTCATTCTAACATTCTATATAGAACAGTTCAATGGTGATCTAGTTTTAACATTCTATATAGTTCAGTTCAATGGTGATCTATTTTTAACATTCTATATAGAACAGTTCAATGGTGATCTATTTTTAACATTCTATATAGAACAGTTCAATGGTGATCTCGTTTTAACATTCTATATAGAACAGTTCAATGGTGATCTCATTCTAACATTCTATATAGAACAGTTCAATGGTGATCTCATTCTAACATTCTATATAGAACAGTTCAATGGTGATCTAGTTTTAACATTCTATATAGAACAGTTCAATGGTGATCTAGTTTTAACATTCTATATAGAACAGTTCAATGGTGATCTAGTTTTAACATTCTATATAGAACAGTTCAATGGTGATCTAGTTGTAACATTATTTCTGTGATTTCTGTTGTGTTGTACAGATTACATTACCGGGGTACCCAGGGGAGACAAAGCTCTGGGCTATGTAAGTATTATGAGCTTATATATACAAGCAGAATTGTGTATAAAAACAATTACTTAGCTTTCATTTAATCTTGGTTAACCCAAGATTCTACGTAGTCTGTCAATGAGAGATTAACCTTTATTTACAGTGCATTCGGAAAGTATTCAGACCCCTTCACTTTTTCCACATTTTGTTGTGTTTTATTCTAAAATGGTTTAAGTAAAAAAAAAAATCTTCAATCTATGCTCAATACCCCAATGATCATACTTGAGATGTTTGTACAACTGGACTGGGGTCCACCTGTGGTAAATTCAATTGATTGGACATGATTTGGAAAGGCACACGCCTGTCTATATAAGGTCCCACAGTTGACAGTGCATGTCAGAGCAAAAACCAAGCCTTGAGGTCGAGGGAATTGTCCGTAGAGCTTCGAGACAGGATTGTGTTGAGACACAGATCTGGGGAAGGGGACCAGCATTGAAGGACCCCAAGAAGGACCCCAAGAACAGTGGCCTCCATCATTCTTAAATGGGAGAAGTTTGGAACCACAAAGACTCTTCCTAGAGCTGGCTACCCAGCCAAACTGATCAATCGGGGGAGAAGGGCCTTGGTCAGGGAGGTGACCAAGAACCTGATAATCACCTTGACAGAGCTCCAGAGTTCCTCTGTGGAAATGGGAGAACCTTCCAGAAGGACAACCATCTCTGCAGCACTCCACCAATTAGGCCTTTATGATAGAGTGGCCAGATGGAAGCCACTCCTCAGTAGAATGCACATGACAGCCCGCTTGGCATCTAAAGACTCTCAGACCATGAGAAACAAGATTTAACTCTTGGGCTGAAATACCAAGCGTCACATCTGGAGGAAACCTGGCACCATCCCTACGGTGAAGCATGGTGGTGGCAGCGTCATGCTGTGGGGATGTTTTTCAGTGGCAGGGACTGGGAGACTAGTCAGGATGGGGGGAAAGATGAACGGAGCAAAGTACAGAGAGATCCTTGATGAAAAACTGCTCTAGAGCGCTAAGGACCCAGCCTGGAGTGAAGGTTCACCTTCCAACAGGACAACAACCTTAATCACACAGCTAAGACAACGCAGGAGTGGCTTCGGGACAAGTCTCTGAATGTCCTTGACTGGCCCAGCCAGAACCCAGACTTGAACCCGATCGAACATCTCTGGAGAGACCCGAAAATAGCTGTGCAGCGACGCTCCCCATCCAACCTGACAGAGCTTGAGAGGATCTGCAGAGAAGAATGGGAGAAACTCCCCAAATACAGCTGTGCCAAGCTTGTAGCGTCATACCCAAGAAGACTCGAGGCTGTAATCACTGCCCAAGGATGCTTCAAACAAACTACTGAGTAAAGGGTCTGAATACTTATGTAAATGTGATATTTCTGTTATTTTTTAAATAATTTTTAAAATTATATACATTTGCTACAAAGTGAAGGGGTCTGGATGCTGTTAAAGAGGTCAACGTACCGTGAGGGAAGAACAAGGTCTCCATTGGCGCACAATCAAAAACTCAGATTTTACAATGTGGATATTCATCATATTCGTCATGATTTTTTGTGTTCTAACAGGCCCACAATGTGGTTACTAAAATCCGAATTTAGATCTATTTCGCTGTTTTCACTGACTAATATTTAGAAATGGTTATTTTCAGTTTATAAAATAATATCTGCTAAACGCTAACTTCTGTTCGTATCAGCTGGTAGCATAGCTAGCCATATAGAAATCAGTGGTGGTACTTGAAGCCATTTTGAAATATAAGTTGATTAGTGACGATGACATAATCATGTGTCGGGGTTGACATCCATACAAGCATTACACTCTGATGTTTACCCCAAATAGTGTTAAATACACATTTAAACAATAGCTTAAATGTAGGCACATTTTTAAAGGGGGGGGGGTGGCGTGACATTGCCATGGCATTTCCATTGTTTTGGTCAGTTCAATTTATCTCTTTACTGCATCTGTGCTGTGTGTGCTATAGACAACTATTATTGCCATGGCTAAAACACACAGACTATATCAACTAGGCTAACTATTATTATGTCAGTGGGTGAAAACCGAGTCAGTTATGTTGTCTTGCCATGTAGGTGAACATCTTCAATGGGAGGAACATGCAGTCCGTCCTGAACTTCACAGGAACACAGGTACGGTATGAGATGGTAGTGGTTTTACATGAAACTGTGTGTGCGTGCATGTGTGTGCGTGCATGTGTGTGCGTGCATGTGCGTGCGTGCATGTGTGTGCGTGCATGTGCGTGCGTGCATACCGACTCTGAGCCAGCAGGATGAAAGGAATGTTGACATAATTAATATGATTTGTTTTGAGGGTTCCTCTTGAAATCTCCGTTACGGTCCACACAGAGACAGGGAGTACGTGACGGTCCACACAGAGACAGGGAGTCTGTTACGGTCCACACAGAGACAGGGAGTCTGTTATGGTCCACACAGAGACAGGGAGTCTGTTATGGTCCACACAGAGACAGGGAGTCTGTTACGGTCCACACAGAGACAGGGAGTCTGTTACGGTCCACACAGAGACAGGGAGTACGTCCACGGTCCACACAGAGACAGGGAGTCTGTTACGGTCCACACAGAGACAGGGAGTCTGTTATGGTCCACACAGAGACAGGGAGTACTGTCACGGTCCACACAGAGACAGGGAGTACGTCACGGTCCACACAGAGACAGGGGGAGTCTGTTATGGTCCACACAGAGACAGGGAGTCTGTTACGGTCCACACAGAGACAGGGAGTCTGTTACAGTCCACACAGAGACAGGGAGTACGTCACGGTCCACACAGAGACAGGGAGTACGTCACGGTCCACACAGAGACAGGGAGTCTGTTACAGTCCACACAGAGACAGGGAGTACGTCACGGTCCACACAGAGACAGGGAGTACGTCACGGTCCACACAGAGACAGGGAGTCTGTTACGGTCCACACAGAGACAGCGAGTCTGTTACGGTCCACACAGAGACAGGGAGTCTGTTACGGTCCACACAGAGACAGGGAGTCTGTTACAGTCCACACAGAGACAGGGAGTCTGTTATGGTCCACACAGAGACAGGGAGTCTGTTATGGTCCACACAGAGACAGGGAGTCTGTTACGGTCCACACAGAGACAGGGAGTCTGTTACGGTCCACACAGAGACAGCACCGTATTGGTCTCTGTAGTAAACCTTATTCAGCACCGTGTTTGTCTCTGTAGTAAACCTTATTCAGCACCGTGTTGGTCTCTGTAGTAAACCTTATTCAGCACCGTGTTTGTCTCTGTAGTAAACCTTATTCAGCACCGTGTTGGTCTCTGTAGTAAACCTTATTCAGCACCGTGTTGGTCTCTGTAGTAAACCTTATTCAGCACCGTGTTTGTCTCTGTAGTAAACCTTATTCAGCACCGTGTTTGTCTCTGTAGTAAACCTTATTCAGCACCGTGTTGGTCTCTGTAGTAAACCTTATTCAGCACCGTGTTGGTCTCTGTAGTAAACCTTATTCAGCACCGTGTTTGTCTCTGTAGTAAACCTTATTCAGCACCGTGTTTGTCTCTGTAGTAAACCTTATTCAGCACCGTGTTTGTCTCTGTAGTAAACCTTATTCAGCACCGTGTTGGTCTCTGTAGTAAACCTTATTCAGCACCGTGTTGGTCTCTGTAGTAAACCTTATTCAGCACCGTGTTGGTCTCTGTAGTAAACCTTATTCAGCACCGTGTTGGTCTCTGTAGTAAACCTTATTCAGCACCGTGTTGGTCTCTGTAGTAAACCTTATTCAGCACCGTGTTGGTCTCTGTAGTAAACCTTATTCAGCACCGTGTTGGTCTCTGTAGTAAACCTTATTCAGCACCGTGTTGGTCTCTGTAGTAAACCTTATTCAGCACCGTGTTGGTCTCTGTAGTAAACCTTATTCAGCACCGTGTTGGTCTCTGTAGTAAACCTTATTCAGCACCGTGTTGGTCTCTGTAGTAAACCTTATTCAGCACCGTGTTTGTCTCTGTAGTAAACCTTATTCAGCACCGTGTTTGTCTCTGTAGTAAACCTTATTCAGCACCGTGTTGGTCTCTGTAGTAAACCTTATTCAGCACCGTGTTGGTCTCTGTAGTAAACCTTATTCAGCACCGTGTTTGTCTCTGTAGTAAACCTTATTCAGCACCGTGTTTGTCTCTGTAGTAAACCTTATTCAGCACCGTGTTTGTCTCTGTAGTAAACCTTATTCAGCACCGTGTTGGTCTCTGTAGTAAACCTTATTCAGCACCGTGTTGGTCTCTGTAGTAAACCTTATTCAGCACCGTGTTGGTCTCTGTAGTAAACCTTATTCAGCACCGTGTTGGTCTCTGTAGTAAACCTTATTCAGCACCGTGTTGGTCTCTGTAGTAAACCTTATTCAGCACCGTGTTGGTCTCTGTAGTAAACCTTATTCAGCACCGTGTTGGTCTCTGTAGTAAACCTTATTCAGCACCGTGTTGGTCTCTGTAGTAAACCTTATTCAGCACCGTGTTGGTCTCTGTAGTAAACCTTATTCAGCACCGTGTTGGTCTCTGTAGTAAACCTTATTCAGCACCGTGTTGGTCTCTGTAGTAAACCTTATTCAGCACCGTGTTGGTCTCTGTAGTAAACCTTATTCAGCACCGTGTTGGTCTCTGTAGTAAACCTTATTCAGCACCGTGTTGGTCTCTGTGGTAAACCTTATTCAGCACCGTGTTGGTCTCTGTAGTAAACCTTATTCAGCACCGTGTTGGTCTCTGTAGTAAACCTTATTCAGCACCGTGTTGGTCTCTGTAGTAAACCTTATTCAGCACCGTGTTTGTCTCTGTAGTAAACCTTATTCAGCACCGTGTTGGTCTCTGTAGTAAACCTTATTCAGCACCGTGTTGGTCTCTGTGGTAAACCTTATTCAGCACCGTGTTGGTCTCTGTAGTAAACCTTATTCAGCACCGTGTTGGTCTCTGTAGTAAACCTTATTCAGCACCGTGTTGGTCTCTGTAGTAAACCTTATTCAGCACCGTGTTGGTCTCTGTAGTAAACCTTATTCAGCACCGTGTTGGTCTCTGTAGTAAACCTTATTCAGCACCGTGTTGGTCTCTGTAGTAAACCTTATTCAGCACCGTGTTGGTCTCTGTAGTAAACCTTATTCAGCACCGTGTTGGTCTCTGTAGTAAACCTTATTCAGCACCGTGTTTGTCTCTGTAGTAAACCTTATTCAGCACCGTGTTTGTCTCTGTAGTAAACCTTATTCAGCACCGTGTTTGTCTCTGTAGTAAACCTTATTCAGCACCGTGTTGGTCTCTGTAGTAAACCTTATTCAGCACCGTGTTGGTCTCTGTAGTAAACCTTATTCAGCACCGTGTTTGTCTCTGTAGTAAACCTTATTCAGCACCGTGTTGGTCTCTGTAGTAAACCTTATTCAGCACCGTGTTGGTCTCTGTAGTAAACCTTATTCAGCACCGTGTTTGTCTCTGTAGTAAACCTTATTCAGCACCGTGTTGGTCTCTGTAGTAAACCTTATTCAGCACCGTGTTGGTCTCTGTAGTAAACCTTATTCAGCACCGTGTTGGTCTCTGTAGTAAACCTTATTCAGCACCGTGTTTGTCTCTGTAGTAAACCTTATTCAGCACCGTGTTTGTCTCTGTAGTAAACCTTATTCAGCACCGTGTTTGTCTCTGTAGTAAACCTTATTCAGCACCGTGTTGGTCTCTGTAGTAAACCTTATTCAGCACCGTGTTGGTCTCTGTAGTAAACCTTATTCAGCACCGTGTTGGTCTCTGTAGTAAACCTTATTCAGCACCGTGTTGGTCTCTGTAGTAAACCTTATTCAGCACCGTGTTGGTCTCTGTAGTAAACCTTATTCAGCACCGTGTTGGTCTCTGTAGTAAACCTTATTCAGCACCGTGTTGGTCTCTGTAGTAAACCTTATTCAGCACCGTGTTGGTCTCTGTAGTAAACCTTATTCAGCACCGTGTTGGTCTCTGTAGTAAACCTTATTCAGCACCGTGTTGGTCTCTGTAGTAAACCTTATTCAGCACCGTGTTGGTCTCTGTAGTAAACCTTATTCAGCACCGTGTTTGTCTCTGTAGTAAACCTTATTCAGCACCGTGTTTGTCTCTGTAGTAAACCTTATTCAGCACCGTGTTGGTCTCTGTAGTAAACCTTATTCAGCACCGTGTTGGTCTCTGTAGTAAACCTTATTCAGCACCGTGTTTGGTCTCTGTAGTAAACCTTATTCAGCACCGTGTTTGTCTCTGTAGTAAACCTTATTCAGCACCGTGTTTGTCTCTGTAGTAAACCTTATTCAGCACCGTGTTGGTCTCTGTAGTAAACCTTATTCAGCACCGTGTTGGTCTCTGTAGTAAACCTTATTCAGCACCGTGTTGGTCTCTGTAGTAAACCTTATTCAGCACCGTGTTGGTCTCTGTAGTAAACCTTATTCAGCACCGTGTTGGTCTCTGTAGTAAACCTTATTCAGCACCGTGTTGGTCTCTGTAGTAAACCTTATTCAGCACCGTGTTGGTCTCTGTAGTAAACCTTATTCAGCACCGTGTTGGTCTCTGTAGTAAACCTTATTCAGCACCGTGTTGGTCTCTGTAGTAAACCTTATTCAGCACCGTGTTGGTCTCTGTAGTAAACCTTATTCAGCACCGTGTTGGTCTCTGTAGTAAACCTTATTCAGCACCGTGTTGGTCTCTGTAGTAAACCTTATTCAGCACCGTGTTGGTCTCTGTAGTAAACCTTATTCAGCACCGTGTTGGTCTCTGTGGTAAACCTTATTCAGCACCGTGTTGGTCTCTGTAGTAAACCTTATTCAGCACCGTGTTGGTCTCTGTAGTAAACCTTATTCAGCACCGTGTTGGTCTCTGTAGTAAACCTTATTCAGCACCGTGTTTGTCTCTGTAGTAAACCTTATTCAGCACCGTGTTGGTCTCTGTAGTAAACCTTATTCAGCACCGTGTTGGTCTCTGTGGTAAACCTTATTCAGCACCGTGTTGGTCTCTGTAGTAAACCTTATTCAGCACCGTGTTGGTCTCTGTAGTAAACCTTATTCAGCACCGTGTTGGTCTCTGTAGTAAACCTTATTCAGCACCGTGTTGGTCTCTGTAGTAAACCTTATTCAGCACCGTGTTGGTCTCTGTAGTAAACCTTATTCAGCACCGTGTTGGTCTCTGTAGTAAACCTTATTCAGCACCGTGTTGGTCTCTGTAGTAAACCTTATTCAGCACCGTGTTTGTCTCTGTAGTAAACCTTATTCAGCACCGTGTTGGTCTCTGTAGTAAACCTTATTCAGCACCGTGTTTGTCTCTGTAGTAAACCTTATTCAGCACCGTGTTGGTCTCTGTAGTAAACCTTATTCAGCACCGTGTTGGTCTCTGTAGTAAACCTTATTCAGCACCGTGTTGGTCTCTGTAGTAAACCTTATTCAGCACCGTGTTGGTCTCTGTAGTAAACCTTATTCAGCACCGTGTTGGTCTCTGTAGTAAACCTTATTCAGCACCGTGTTTGTCTCTGTAGTAAACCTTATTCAGCACCGTGTTGGTCTCTGTAGTAAACCTTATTCAGCACCGTGTTGGTCTCTGTAGTAAACCTTATTCAGCACCGTGTTGGTCTCTGTAGTAAACCTTATTCAGCACCGTGTTGGTCTCTGTAGTAAACCTTATTCAGCACCGTGTTGGTCTCTGTAGTAAACCTTATTCAGCACCGTGTTGGTCTCTGTAGTAAACCTTATTCAGCACCGTGTTGGTCTCTGTAGTAAACCTTATTCAGCACCGTGTTGGTCTCTGTAGTAAACCTTATTCAGCACCGTGTTTGTCTCTGTAGTAAACCTTATTCAGCACCGTGTTGGTCTCTGTAGTAAACCTTATTCAGCACCGTGTTTGTCTCTGTAGTAAACCTTATTCAGCACCGTGTTGGTCTCTGTAGTAAACCTTATTCAGCACCGTGTTGGTCTCTGTAGTAAACCTTATTCAGCACCGTGTTGGTCTCTGTAGTAAACCTTATTCAGCACCGTGTTGGTCTCTGTAGTAAACCTTATTCAGCACCGTGTTGGTCTCTGTAGTAAACCTTATTCAGCACCGTGTTGGTCTCTGTAGTAAACCTTATTCAGCACCGTGTTGGTCTCTGTGGTAAACCTTATTCAGCACCGTGTTTGTCTCTGTAGTAAACCTTATTCAGCACCGTGTTGGTCTCTGTAGTAAACCTTATTCAGCACCGTGTTGGTCTCTGTAGTAAACCTTATTCAGCACCGTGTTGGTCTCTGTAGTAAACCTTATTCAGCACCGTGTTGGTCTCTGTAGTAAACCTTATTCAGCACCGTGTTGGTCTCTGTAGTAAACCTTATTCAGCACCGTGTTGGTCTCTGTAGTAAACCTTATTCAGCACCGTGTTGGTCTCTGTAGTAAACCTTATTCAGCACCGTGTTGGTCTCTGTAGTAAACCTTATTCAGCACCGTGTTGGTCTCTGTAGTAAACCTTATTCAGCACCGTGTTTGTCTCTGTAGTAAACCTTATTCAGCACCGTGTTGGTCTCTGTAGTAAACCTTATTCAGCACCGTGTTGGTCTCTGTAGTAAACCTTATTCAGCACCGTGTTGGTCTCTGTAGTAAACCTTATTCAGCACCGTGTTGGTCTCTGTAGTAAACCTTATTCAGCACCGTGTTGGTCTCTGTGGGGTGATGGTTAAACACATTGTATTTCTCCCTGTCTCCTCAGATGGCTGCCTACTTCGGCCATTCTGTGGCAGCGACCGACATCAATAACGATGGGTAAGTAATGATGGGTACACTGACTGCCATGTCCCAAAGGTCACCCTAATCCCTTATATAGTGCACTACATAGGGCAGAGCCCTATTGACCCTGGTGAAAGTAGTGCGCTACATAGGGCAGAGCCCTATTGAACCTGGTGAAAGTAGTGCACTATGTTGCGCGGAGCCCTATGGACCCCGGTGAAAAGTAGTGCACTACATAGGGCATAGGTTACCATTTGGGACTTGGGCTCTATCTTAGTAGGTTGTGGTGCAAAAGGACAACAAGTGTTTTATATTGGACAAGTTCAGGTAGTTTTTTTTATTTGTTGTGTTTGTTTTCTTGGTGTTTTAGTCAACACGGCGTTGCTCCTGGAGCATGTTTGCTAATGGTATAAATAGAGGGCCTGACTTTATACAAACTAAAACTCTATCAGCTCAAGGCGATAGATGTTCTCATCCTGTAGCAGAGCTCGCTAATTAATCTCTAGATGAAGACGCAGTCGTGACCGTATATGGGTAATGACACATCCTCTCCAGACTCCTGACTGTTTTCAGAAGCAGTTGAATATCTTGGCAAAAAAAAAATTGTAGTTTATTTCAGAAGTTCTCAAACCTTTTTTTTTTTTTGTGTGCCCTTTTGGGACCCCTTTTGGGATAGCAAATTCAGAACACAACTTGAGTGGTATTCAAATAGAATACAAGGAGTTTTACTATGAGTTCAGCAATGTATGGCTGGATGAAACAAGTCCCGGGCTCTGGAAAGGGACATTTTAAAGGCCTGCCTCTCAGCATGGGAGATTAACATGCAGTTTTCAAGCTAATTTCCTGCAATTTTACACAGTTTGTCATGGGGCTGATTTTGTGTTGTTGTTGCAGCTTTAAAGCTAATATCCTGCCACACATTTTGCCAGAAAAAAAGCTTAAATTACAGTGTATTTATGTCAAAAATATATCAAACAAAAAGTTTTGGGTGGAAAACAAGTAGTATTGAGTCAAAAAATGTATAATTGGTGGATACCAATATCCCTGTGAGCCCCCCAGGCACACGTTACCCAGGAACAAAAACATGTATAGGCAAATAATATTATATTGTATTGTTTTACACCCTCTGAACATATTCCACAGATCCCTTGGGTTTGACCATATGTTTCATATGGTGTCGTACCCCACTTTGAGAACCCCTGGGTTATATCATTTACAGCGGGTAATAGATCACTTTAACATTAGGGAATATTGTGTGTAGGTCAGGGCCATTAAACCCAAAATAAATTGTAACAGAACGAAGGGTTGGTTTCCTGAGCATAGACTAAAACCTTACTCCTGGACTACAATGAGGATCTCCATTGAACATGTTTCTGAATCTACAGTGAAACCAAGCCAATTATTATTATTATTTTTAACATTTAGGGACTCAAAAGTAATTGGACAAACTAACATAAGCATAAATTAAATTATGAATTTTGATACTTGGTTGCAAATCCTTTGCAGTCGATGACTGCCTGAAGCTGTGTTTCTTCCCTGGTGATGCTCTGCCAGGCCTTTACGGCAGCGGCCTTTAGTTCTTGCTTGTTCTTGTGGCGTTTTGCCTTCAGCAAAGCGAAATGCACAATTGGATTCAGGTCAGGTGATTGACTTGGCCGTTGCAGAACATTCCACTAATAATAATATTAGTTTGCTTTCGCAGTATTGCTTCGGGTCATTGTTCATCTGCACTGTGAAGCATCGTCCAAAAGGTTTTGAAGCATTTGGCTGAATCTGAGCAAATAATAACCACTTCAGAATTCATCTTCATCTTCTTCAGCTTCTTCAGCTTCTGTCAACAGCCACATCCTCACTAAATACAAGGGAACCAGTTTCATTGACAGCCATACATGCCCACGCCATAACACCACCTCCCGAGTGGCACAGCGGTTCTAAGGCCCTGCATCTCAGTGCTAGAGGCATCACTACAGACCGTGGTTCGATTCCAGGCTGTATCACAACCGGCCGTGTTTGGGAGTCCCATAGGGCGGCGCACAATTTGCCCCAACGTCGTCCGCGTTTTGCCAGTGGTAGGCCGTCATTGTAAATAATAATTTGTTCTTAACTGACTTGCCTAGTTAAATAAAGATTTAAATTAAATCATTAAAAAAAGAAAACCTCCACCGTGACTCACAGATGAGGTGGTTCCTTCCGTTCTCCATACTCTTCCCATCATTCTGGTACAAGTCGATCTTCATCTCATCTGTCCATAGGATGTTATTCCAGAACTGTACAGGCTTTTTTTTTAGATTGTTGTTTGGGTACAAACTCTAATCTGGCGTTCCTGTTTTTGAGACTTACCAGTGGTTTACATCTTGTGGTAAACCATCTGTATTTACTCTGGTGAAGTGGGCTCTTGACTGACACAGATACTCCTGCCTCCTGGAGGGTGTTATTGATCTGGACCACTGTCGTGAAAAGGGGTTTTTATTCACCAGGGAAATAATGATTCTGTCATCCACCCTGGTCTTCCGGGCCTTTTGGTGTTCTTGAGCTCACCAGTGCGTTCTGTCTTTTTAGGAATGTACCAAATAGTTGATTTGGCCACACCTCAAGTTTTTCTTTTTACTATCGTTCTGATGTTGTTTTTTTAAAGATTTGTCAGCCTAATGATTGCTTCACTGGCAGTGACAGCGCTTTTGACTTCATTTTGAGGGTTAACAGCAACGGATTCCAAATGCCACACTTCAAATCATCTCCTTTTATCTGCTTACCTGTAAATGAACTAATGAGGGAATAACACACCTGGCCATGGAGCAGCTGAGCAGACAATTGTCCAATACTTTTGGTCCCTTAACAATGGGGGGGGCACATATAAAAAAGTGCTGTAATTCCTGCACCGTTCACCCGATTTGGATGTAAATACCCCCAAATTAAAGCTGAAAGTCTGCACTTTCAACTCCTATTCATGATTTAACTTCAACTCCAATATGCTGTGATAGACAGCTAAAATAATAATAACTTGGTCAATGACCAAATATTTATGGACCTGACTGTCTCTCCTCAGGCTGGTGGATCTGTTTGTAGGGGCCCCTCTGTTCATGGACCGTGGTAGTGATGGGAAGCTGAGGGAGGTGGGCCAGGTGTCTGTGTTCCTGGGGAAAGGAGGCTTCTCCTTCAACACACCCATCACACTGAGTGGGACAGAGATCTACTCACGCTTCGGCAGTTCTATCGCCACACTGGGGGACCTGGATATGGATGGCTTCAACGGTATGTATGAGTTCTCAACAGTATGTATGAGGTTTTAACGGTATGTATGAGTTCTCAACGGCATGTATGAGATTTTAACGGTATGTATGAGGTCTTAACGGTATGTATGAGGTTTTAACAGTATGTATGAGTTCTCAACGGTATGTCTGAGGCCTTAATGGTATGTATGAGGTCTTAATGGTATGTATGAGTTCTCAACGGTATGTATGAGGCCTCAACGGTATGTATGAGGCCTCAACGGTATGTATGAGGCCTTAACGGTGTGTATGAGGCCTTAACGGTGTGTATGAGGCCTTAACGGTGTGTATGAGGCCTTAACGGTGTGTATGAGGCCTTAACAGTATGTCTGAGGCCTTAACGGTATGAGGCCTTAACGGTATGTATGAGGCCCTAATGGTATGAGTCCTTAACGTTATGTATGAGGCCTTAACAGTATGTATGAGGCCTTAACAGTATGTATGAGTCCTTAACGGTATGAGTCCTTAACGGTATGAGTCCTTAACGGTATGTATGAGGCCTTAACGGTGTGTATGAGGCCTTAACGGTGTGTATGAGGCCTTAACAGTATGTCTGAGGCCTTAACGGTATGAGGCCTTAACGGTATGTATGAGGCCTTAATGGTATGAGTCCTTAACGTTATGTATGAGTCCTTAACAGTATGAGTCTTTACCGTTATGCGTCCTTAACGGTATGTATGAGGCCTCAACGGTATGTATGAGGCCTCAACGGTATGTATGAGGCCTTAACGGTATGTATGAGGCCTTAACGGTATGTATGAGGCCTTAACAGTATGTCTGAGGCTTCAACTGTATGAGTCCTTAACAGTATGAGTCCTTAACGTTATGAGTCCTTAATGCTATGTATGAGGCCTCAACGGTATGTATGAGGCCTCAACGGTATGTATGAGGCCTTAACGGTATGTATGAGGCCTTAACGGTATGTATGAGGCCTTAACGGTATGTATGAGGCCTTAACGGTGTGTATGAGGCCTTAACAGTATGAGTCCTTAACGGTATGTATGAGTCCTTAACGGTATGAGTCCTTAACGGTATGAGTCCTTAACGGTATGTATGAGTCCTTAACGGTATGTATGAGTCCTTAACGGTATGTATGAGTCCTTAACGGTATGTATGAGGCCTTAACGGTATGTATGAGTCCTTAACGGTATGTATGAGGCCTTAACGGTATGTATGAGGCCTTAACGGTATGTATGAGTCCTTAACGGTATGTATGAGGCCTTAACGGTGTGTATGAGGCCTTAACAGTATGTCTGAGGCCTTAACGGTATGAGGCCTTAACAGTATGTATGAGTCCTTAACGGTATGTATGAGTCCTTAATGGTATGTATGAGTCCTTAACGGTATGAGTCCTTAACGGTGTGTATGAGGCCTTAACGGTATGTATGAGGCCTTAACGGTATGTATGAGGCCTTAACGGTATGTATGAGTCCTTAACGGTATGTATGAGGCCTTAACAGTATGTATGAGTCCTTAACGGTATGTATGAGTCCTTAACGGTATGTATGAGGCCTTAACAGTATGTATGAGTCCTTAACGGTATGTATGAGTCCTTAACATGTATGTATGAGCCTTAACAGTATGTATGAGGCCTTAACGGTTAACGGTATGTATGAGGCCTTAACGTATGTATGAGGCCTTAACGGTATGTATGAGGCCTTAACGGTATGTATGAGTCCTTAACGGTATGTATGAGTCCTTAACGGTATGTATGAGTCCTTAACGGTATGTATGAGTCCTTAATGGTATGTATGAGGCCTTAACGGTATGTATGAGGCCTTAACGGTATGTATGAGTCCTTAATGGAATGTATGAGTCCTTAACGGTATGTATGAGGCCTTAACGGTATGTATGAAGCCTTAACAGTATGAGTCTTTCACGTTATGAGTCTTTAACAGTATGTATGAGGCCTTAACGTTATGTATGAGTCCTTAATGGTATGTATGAGGCCTTAACGGTATGTATGAGGCCTTAACGGTATGTATGAGTCCTTAATGGAATGTATGAGTCCTTAACGGTATGTATGAGGCCTTAACGGTATGTATGAGGCCTTAACGGTATGTATGAAGCCTTAACAGTATGAGTCTTTCACGTTATGAGTCTTTAACGGTATGTATGAGGCCTCAACGGTATAAGGCAACTACAGGTGCCTGGTTCTTTAGCAAAATAACAGAAACTTTACGAAAGTTCACAGGTTGTTTAATAGAAATCCCGGTTGGACAACTCCTGGATTCAGGAGGAAAGAAGCCTGTCGCCCAACTGGGAATGCTCCGAACAGAATTTCTGGCCCCTTTAAGCTTTGTGGCTTTTTGGGGGAAAGGGTTAAGGGTTGTTGATGATCTTCCTTCCTGTAATGTTTCTCTGTTCCAGACATTGCCATAGCTGCACCCTACGGCGGGCCGAAGCACAGGGGCCTAGTGTACATCCACAATGGGAGGGCTGCAGGGCCTGACCCAGTGCCTTCTCAGGTCCTAGAGGGGAGGTGGGCCTCCTCTTACATGCCCCCCAGCTTTGGATACTCCCTGCACGGAGCCACCGATATTGACCAGAATGGATACCCAGGTATTTTGAGACTAGAATGGATACCCAGGTAGTTTGACACTAGAATGTATACCCAGGTAGTTTGACACTAGAATGTATACCCAGGTAGTTTTAGACTAGAATGGATACCCAGGTAGTTTGATACTAGAATGGATACCCAGGTAGTTTGATACTAGAATGGATACCCAGATAGTTTGATACTAGAATGGATACCCAGGTAGTTTGATACTAGAATGGATACCCAGGTAGTTTGATACTAGAATGGGTAACCAGGTAGTTTGATACTAGAATGGGTAACCAGGTAGTTTGATACTAGAATGGATACCGAGGATTCCTTACGGGAGGTTGGAGTGTCGTAGAAAAATCGTAAATGAGTCCAGCTCTGCTAGTTTTTTCCTGGGTTTATGGTTCCTGAATGCTTACGGATTGTTGCTTGGTAAACCTGCTGTCATTATACTGATGTGTAATCATCCCCTCTCCCTTCTCTACCTCTCTCTCCCCCTCCCTCCCCTCCCTCTTCTCTACCCCCCTCTCTACCTCTCCCCCTCTCTACCCCCCTCTCTACCTCTCCCCCTCTCTCTACCTCTCTCCCCCTCTCCCTTCTCTACCTCTCTCCCCCCCTCTCTCCCTTCTCTACCTCTCTCCCCCCTCTCTACCTCTCCCCCTCTACCTCTCTCCCCCTCTCTACCTCCCCCCTCTACCTCCCCCTCTCTCCCCCTCCCCCTCTCTACCCCCTCTACCTCCCCCTCTCCTCTCCCCCCTCTCCCCCCCCCCTACCTCTCCCCCCTCTCTACCCCCTCTCTCTCCCCCTCCCCCCCCCTCTCTCCCCCCCCCCTTCTCTATCCCCCTTCTCTACCCCCCTCCCCCTTCTCTCTCTCCCCCTCTCCTTCTCTACCTCTCTCCTCCCCCTTCTCTACCTCTCTCTCCCCCCCTTCTCTACCTCTCTCCCCCTTCTCTACCTCTCTCTCCCCCTTCTCTACCTCTCTCTCCCCCTCTCCCTTCTCTACCTCCACCTCCCCCTTCTCTACCTCTCTCTCCCCTTCTCTCCCCCTTCTCTACCTCTCTCCCCCCTCTCTACCCCCCTTCTCTCTACCCCCCTCTCTCCTCTCCCCCCCTTCTCCCTCTCTCTCCCCCTTCTCTACCTCTCTCCCCCTTCTCTACCTCTCTCTCCCCCTTCCCCTCTCTTCTCTACCTCTCTCTCCCCCTCCCTTCTCTACCTCTCTCTCCCCCTTCTCTACCTCTCTACCCCCTCCCTTCTCTACCTCTCCCCCCCTTCTCTACCTCTCTCTCCCCCTCCCTTCTCTACCTCCACCTCCCCCTTCTCTACCTCTCTCCCCCCCCTTCTCTAACTCCCCCCCCTCCCCTCTACCTCCCCCTCCCCCTTCTCTACCTCCCCCTCCCCCTCTCCCCCCTTCTCTACCCCTCCCCCCCTCCCCTCCCCCTCTCTACCTCCCCCTCTCTCCCCTCTCCCCCTCCACCACAGACTTAATAGTGGGTGTATTTGGTGCAGACAAAGCAGTTCTATACAGGTACAGTAGTGCTGTGGTTTCCTTTGATGTTCCACATGCCTTCAATGTACTGTTCTTCATGATCCATCCCACCTAAACCATGTTTCTGTTTCAGTTAAAGTATCCCACATGATTTATATGCAATTAGTGGCACATTTAAGCCTTTAATAGCTGTTTCTCATTTAAAAAGTGAATGTGTTTGGTGAACAAAGTCCACATTAAGCCTTAATAGCGTACATATTATACAGGCGTTCCACAACACAGACATATACAGTATAGATTTGACATGCAATACTGAACAACTCCTAAAGGATCAACTGGTGAATTGATCCGATAGCAAAGCTCTGTTGTTGTAGTCGTGACCGATGGCCTCTGGATAGCAACGCTAACCCACGTATAGATGAGTGAGTTTCTCTCCCGCTGGCTGACTGGCTGTGAGAGCAGAGACCTGTGCTGCTAGAGGACTTCCAACAAACACCAGATTGCTCTCTTTTTATTGAAAAGCTTTTACCAACGCTCCTCCCTGTACGGGGTTCAGAGTGTTGACCGGTCACTGGTGAGGTCTGACCTCAACACGATGAGATCTTAGTCTCTATTGAAGCTCTCTGATGTGGACTTGAGGCACCCCCCCCCCGTGCACACTGTTCTGTATATGACATGTAAGCTTGACCTCTGACCCCCACCCCCCCAGGGCCCGGCCCGTCATCAGTGTTAACGCCTCCCTGGACATCAGCCCTCAGATCCTCAACCCAGAGGAAAGGAGCTGCAAGCTGCCTGACAGTGACACTAAAGTGTCCTGGTGAGTAATATAATTAGATAATATAATTAGATTTTCACTTTTTAAATAGATATTGATGTCTGTGTGTGATGATATGGTCCATATCAGGGGTTGCATTGAGGAGCCAAAATGTTATGAACAGTGTTTGGGGGGGTGTCTTCATTGAAGACCGCGATTTTTGGACTGTCAGACAGACTTCCTCTCTGGTAACGTCCTGTCTAACTGTCAGACAGACAGACTTCCTCTCTGATAACATCCTGTCTAACTGTCAGACAGACTTCCTCTCTGATAACGTCCTGTCTAACTGTCAGACAGACTTCCTCTCTGGTAACATCCTGTCTAACTGTCAGACAGACTTCCTCTCTGGTAACATCCTGTCTAACTGACAGACAGACTTCCTCTCTGATAACATCCTGTCTAACTGTCAGACAGACTTCCTCTCTGGTAACATCCTGTCTAACTGTCAGACAGACTTCCTCTCTGATAACATCCTGTCTAACTGTCAGACAGACTTCCTCTCTGGTAACATCCTGTCTAACTGTCAGACAGACTTCCTCTCTGGTAACATCCTGTCTAACTGTCAGACAGACTTCCTCTCTGGTAACGTCCTGTCTAACTGTCAGACAGACTTCCTCTCTGGTAACGTCCTGTCTAACTGTCAGACAGACAGACTTCCTCTCTGGTAACGTTCCTGTCTAACTGTCAGACAGACAGACTTCCTCTCTGGTAACATCCTGTCTAACTGTCAGACAGACTTCCTCTCTGGTAACATCCTGTCTAACTGTCAGACAGACTTCCTCTCTGGTAACATCCTGTCTAACTGTCAGACAGACTTCCTCTCTGGTAACGTCCTGTCTAACTGTCAGACAGACAGAGCTGATGTTGGAAACATACAACATGTTTATCTAGCTACCGTTCGGTGTTAGAGAACACTATGGCCTTTGCTTTAGAGTTCAATCTGATTCGTTTTTGGTCATATCTTGTTCTCCCCTCAGTTTCAAAGTGAAGTACTGTCTTAAAGCGAGTGGAAGAGGTGCACCAGATTCACTGAGTAAGTATCTGAAGGACATCTACTACTAGTACTCTACGCTACGTTGGCGCCCTACGGGGCTCTGCTACTCAACGAATGCTACTCGGAGATATAGTGTTACAGCACAGCGTTTGCTTCTTCCCTGTCGACAAGCTGTTCTCTCAGAGAAACTCCTGTTAGATCGCAAAACACAGCTGTCTGTCCCTCTACTTCTCTGAAATAGTGCCTATGTCCCCAAAAGACGCCCTTATTCCCTACATTGTGCACTACTTTTTGGACCAGAGCCCTGTGGAACCTGGTCAAAAGTAGTGCACTGTAACGGGATTAGGATGCCATGTAGGATGCATGGAGTAGGTATAGCGCCACATCTCGCCTCCTGAGTCTCTGTAGAGACATCATGTCTGGCTGTTACCCAGCCTGTTACCCACGCTGTTACCCAGCCTGTTACCCAGGCTGTTAGATCATAGCTTCAGGCTAGCAGTTCAGCCTGTTAGATCATAGCTTCAGGCTAGCAGTTCAGCCTGTTAGATCATAGCTTCAGGCTAGCAGTTCAGCCTGTTAGATCATAGCTTCAGGCTAGCAGTGCTTCCTGTTAGATCATAGCTTCAGGCTAGCAGTTCAGCCTGTTAGATCATAGCTTCAGGCTAGCCCTGCGGCCTGTTAGATCATAGCTTCAGGCTAGCCCTGCGGCCTGTTAGATCATAGCTTCAGGCTAGCCCTGAGGCCTGTTAGATCATAGCTTCAGGCTAGCAGTGCTTCCTGTTAGATCATAGCTTCAGGCTAGCCCTGCGGCCTGTTAGATCATAGCTTCAGGCTAGCCCTGAGGCCTGTTAGATCATAGCTTCAGGCTAGCAGTGCTTCCTGTTATATCATAGCTTCAGGCTAGCCCTGCGGCCTGTTAGATCATAGCTTCAGGCTAGCCCTGAGGCCTGTTAGATCAAAGCTTCAGGCTAGCAGTGCTTCCTGTTATATCATAGTTTCAGGCTAGCCCTGCGGCCTGTTAGATCATAGCTTCAGGCTAGCCCTGAGGCCTGTTAGATCATAGCTTCAGGCTAGCAGTGCTTCCTGTTAGATCATAGCTTCAGGCTAACAGTGTGGCCTGTTAGATCATAGCTTCAGGCTAGCAGTGCGGCCTGTTAGGTCATAGCTTCAGGCTAGCAGTGCGGCCTGTTAGGTCATAGCTTCAGGCTAGCAGTGCGGCCTGTTAGATCATAGCTTCAGGCTAGCAGTGCGGCCTGTTAGATCATAGCTTCAGGCTAGCAGTGCGGCCTGTTAGATCATAGCTTCAGGCTAGCAGTTCGGCCTATTAGATCATAGCTTCAGGCTAGCAGTTCAGCCTGTTAGATCATAGCTTCAGGCTAGGAGTGTGGCCTGTTAGGTCATAGCTTCAGGCTAGCAGTGTGGCCTGTTAGGTCATAGCTTCAGGCTAGGAGTGTGGCCTGTTAGGTCATAGCTTCAGGCTAGCAGTGCAGCCTGTTAGAGACTCCGGGGAAGTGGATAAAGGGCCTCATTGCCAACATCCCAAAGTATCCCTTTAACTAAAAGCTACCCTGATTATCTGCATTGATCCTTTTGGCACAAACGTTTTTGACTCATCACATACGCTGCTGCTAGTGTTTATTATCTATCCTGTTTCCTCGTCACTTTATTCCTAGTTATATGTGCATATCTACCATAATTACCTCATACTCCTGCACATCGACCTGGCACTGGTACCCCATGTATATAGCCAAGTTATTGTTACTCATTGTGTATTTAATATTACTTGTGTTATTACTTTTCTATTATTTTTCTATTTTAAGTAAGCCATTTCACTGTTAGTCTCCAGCTGTTGATACGAAGCATGTGACAAATAAAATTTGATTTGTCTTTCGGAAACTAGTATTTCCCCTGAAAGCATTGCTTGTATCACACTAGTGCCATGAGTGTAAAACTAGCTGTCAGCGACTGTTTTAGTCACTAACCAGGCCTCATGTTTACCGTCTGTCTGTGTACTTGTCAGAGTTCCAGGTTCACCTTGTCCTGGATAGACTCAAACACAAGGGGGCGACAAAGAGAGTTCTGTTCCTCCACAGCAAAACTTCCCAGTACACGAAAAACATGACGGTCAGCAACGGCCAAGGACCAGCCTGCGAGGAGCAAGAAGCCTTCCTCATAGTGAGTTACTGTTGTTTTAAGTATTGCTCGAGGCCCCTGGTGTCAAACTCATTCCACGGAGGGCACAGTGTCTTTTTTTTCTTTTTTTCTTTTTTCTACCTTTATTTAACCAAGTCAGTTAAGTGTTAAGAACAAATTCTTATTTACAATGACGGCCTGGGAACAGTGGGTTAACTGGTCTAGGAACAGTGGGTTAACTGGTCTAGGAACAGTGGGTTAACTGGTCTAGGAACAGTGGGTTAACTGGTCTAGGAACAGTGGGTTAACTGGTCTAGGAACAGTGGGTTAACTGGTCTAGGAACAGTGGGTTAACTGGTCTAGGAACAGTGGGTTAACTGGTCTAGGAACAGTGGGTTAACTGGTCTAGGAACAGTGGGTTAACTGGTCTAGGAACAGTGGGTTAACTGGTCTAGGAACAGTGGGTTAACTGGTCTAGGAACAGTGGGTTAACTGGTCTAGGAACAGTGGGTTAACTGGTCTAGGAACAGTGGGTTAACTGGTCTAGGAACAGTGGGTTAACTGGTCTAGGAACAGTGGGTTAACTGGTCTAGGAACAGTGGGTTAACTGGTCTAGGAACAGTGGGTTAACTGGTCTAGGAACAGTGGGTTAACTGGTCTAGGAACAGTGGGTTAACTGGTCTAGGAACAGTGGGTTAACTGGTCTAGGAACAGTGGGTTAACTGGTCTAGGAACAGTGGGTTAACTGGTCTAGGAACAGTGGGTTAACTGGTCTAGGAACAGTGGGTTAACTGGTCTAGGAACAGTGGGTTAACTGGTCTAGGAACAGTGGGTTAACTGGTCTAGGAACAGTGGGTTAACTGGTCTAGGAACAGTGGGTTAACTGGTCTAGGAACAGTGGGTTAACTGGTCTAGGAACAGTGGGTTAACTGGTCTAGTGGGTTAACTGGTCTAGGAACAGTGGGTTAACTGGTCTAGGAACAGTGGGTTAACTGGTCTAGGAACAGTGGGTTAACTGGTCTAGGAACAGTGGGTTAACTGGTCTAGGAACAGTGGGTTAACTGGTCTAGGAACAGTGGGTTAACTGGTCTAGGAACAGTGGGTTAACTGGTCTAGGAACAGTGGGTTAACTGGTCTAGGAACAGTGGGTTAACTGCCTGTTCAGGGGCAGAACGACAGATTTGTACCTTGTCAGCTCGGGGATTTGAACTTGCAACCTTCCAGTTACTAGTCCAACGCTCTAGCCACTAGGCTACCCTGCCGCCCCTACGGGTTTTCGCTCCTCCCTTGTCCTTGATTGAATTAAAGTCACTGATTAGTAAGGAATTTCCCCTCACCTCGTTGTCTAGGTCTTAATTGAAAGGAAAAAACAAAAACCAGCAGACACTAGGCACCCCATGGAATGAGATTGACACCTCTGCTGTGTAGGTCTTCCTTATAGTGAGTGATGCTGAGCAATGCACTTGTTTTATTGTCCTGTGTGCATGGAATGTGTTGAGCACTCTGATACCCTTTACACAGTGCTGAGCTGAGCCACAGTGAGCTGTACTATGTTGGCCTGGCGTAGCCCGTAGTTTCCTCTTAACCACACTGGACAATCTGAAAGAAAACATCGGTGACAGGACAGTAGGGTTCTGGTCGGCATGACTCCTACGTTTACAACTTCACTGCTTTGCTTAACTGTTTACTAAACACTACTAGGGATGGTCTTGCGTAATCGAGTTTTCAAACTGTAACCAGAGATATTCTAAGCTATTTGTTGGAATGTGCTTCGTGGTTGTCCAATCTGTGGCTGCCCAGTTTTATTTGGTTTGTTAATGCTTTCTTAAAGACGATGCTAATTTGCTTTGACTCTCGTGTTCCATTTGTACATGTGCATTTGCGGGGCACAACCAAAAATAAACCAAGGCAAGCATCACACAGTTCTTATCCTTAAATTTCCTTTCCCCTCGCCTCCATGTCTCACTCACTCGTGTTCCTATCGCTGCCTTTAAACACGCATGTGCACAAGCTCCCGTAGGCCTACAGAAATAAATGCCTATAAACATATATCTACCTGATTTTATACGCAACCTACATTCCTTGCCAAATTCTGACAGTTTTATCCCAAATTGTAAATAGACTGGTGGGTCAGACCTTTGCCTCCAGAACAGACTGAATTCTTCAGGGATTCTACAAGTTGTCCAATACATTTGTTGCTCAATTGGTATCAAGGGACCTAAGGTGTGCCAGGAACATATTCCTCACACCATTACACCACCCCCACCACCAGCCGGTACCGTTGACACCAGACAGGATGAGTCCATGGACTCACGCTGCTTACGCCAAATCATGACTCTGCCATCAGCATGACGCAACAGGAAGTGAGGTTCGTCGGTCCAGGCAATGTTTTTCCACTCCTCAGTTGTCCAGTGTTGGTGATGCCCACTGGAGCCTCTTCTTCTTGTTTTTAGCTGATAGGAACCCGGTGTGGTCGTCTGCTGCAGTATCCCATCCGTGACGAGAACAGATGAGTTGTGTGTTTCGAGATGCCGATCTGCACACTGTTGCACTGCGCCGTTATT
Organism: Oncorhynchus tshawytscha; assembly: GCF_018296145.1. Classification (NCBI taxonomy): domain Eukaryota; kingdom Metazoa; phylum Chordata; class Actinopteri; order Salmoniformes; family Salmonidae; genus Oncorhynchus; species Oncorhynchus tshawytscha. The sequence continues at coordinate 48,960,571 of NC_056454.1, forward strand.
TGTGGCCCGCCTGTTAGCTTGAACCATTCTCCTTTGACCTCTCTCATCAACAAGCTGTTTTTGTCCACAGCACTGCAGCTGACTGGATCATTTTTCTTTGTCGTATTATTCTCTGTAAACACTAGACGCTGTCACTCAAGAGCGTGGCCATTTCTGAGACACTGGATTGGACATGACTGACACTGACGATTATACCACGCTTAAAACTGCTTAGGTCACTTGATTTGCCCATTCTAATGTTCAATCAAACAGCAACTGAATGCCTTAATGCCCGTCTGCCTGGTTTATATAGCAAGTCATGGCCACGTGACTCACTGTCTGTCAGAACAGTATTTTGGAAAATTCCAAAGAACAGGCAGAATAAACTAAATTGAACATCTGTTTGTGTATATATATATATATATATATTTTTTTATATATATATATATATTTTTTTTTATATATAATATATATATATATATATTATATATATATATTTTTTTAATATATAATATATATATATATTATATATATATATATAAGATTTTGGTTTGTTACCCTGAAGAAATTGTCTTTCAACTCGCCAAATTGAGATCCGTTTAAAATGATCACTCTGGGAATAACTGTTCCAGATACGAGATGGAAAAAATATTGTTCTATTTAATTTTGTTATAAAATATGTGTGTCTTGACTGTGATAAGGGCTCAGGAAATAAGAGTGGCTTGTCTGCTAAATGAACAAAACAAGGCTATGCCATTGCACAGCCGTAGGCTTCTACAAGCTCCACTGCTGAGGTTACTGCCTTTGTAGAAGATTGTGTTCCACAATATAATATAACCAGTTGATATTAGTGTGTTCCATGATATAATATATAACCATATATAATGATATAATATAATATAACTTGCTCTGCAGGATGACTCTGAGTTCCGGGACAAGATCACTCCCATCTCTGTGTTCATGGAGTTTAGTCTGGACTACCAGCAGGCAGCAGATAAGACCGGCCTACTGCCTATCCTGGAGCAGACTACCCCCACCAACATCTCCAAACAGGTACACATATGTATTTAACTAAGGATACATCCCAAATGGCACCCTATTCTCTATATAGTGCACAGGGTTCTGGTCAAAACTAGTGTGCCATATAGGGAGTAGGGAGCCATTTGGGAAGGACAGTAACTGTTGTGATCAGGTATAGAGTAACACATGGTGAGAGGTGGGTCACATGGTGAGTGGGAGAGGTGGGTCACATGGTGAGTGGGAGAGGTGGGTCACATAGTTAGTAAGAGAGGTGGGTCACATGGTGAGAGGGAGAGGTGGGTCACATGGTGAGTAGGAGAGGTGGGTCACATGGTGAGTATGAGAGGTGGGTCACATGGTCACATGGTGAGTAGGAGAGTTGGGTCACATGGTGAGTAGGAGAGGTGGGTCACATGGTGAGTAGGAGAGGTGGGTCACATGGTGAGTAGGAGAGGTGGGTCACATGGTGAGTAGGAGAGGTGGGTCACATGGTGAGTAGGAGAGGTGGGTCACATGGTGAGTAGGAGAGGTGGGTCACATGGTGAGTAGGAGAGGTGGGTCACATGGTGAGTAGGAGAGGTGGGTCACATGGTGAGAGGGAGAGGTGGGTCACATGGTGAGTAGGAGAGGTGGGTCACATGGTCACATGGTTAGTAGGAGAGGTGGGTCACATGGTGAGAGGGAGAGATGGGTCACATGGTGAGAGGGAGAGATGGGTCACATGTTTGGTAGGAGAGGTGAGTCACATGGTCACATGGTTAGTAGGAGAGGTGGGTCACATGGTGAGTATGAGAGGTGGGTCACATGGTTAGTAGGAGAGGTGGGTCACATGGTGAGTATGGGAGGTGGGTCACATGGTGAGTAGGAGAGGTGGGTCACATGGTGAGTAGGAGAGGTGGGTCACATGGTGAGTAGGAGAGGTGGGTCACATGGTGAGTAGGAGAGGTGGGTCACATGGTGAGTAGGAGAGGTGGGTCACATGGTGAGTAGGAGAGGTGGGTCACATGGTGAGTAGGAGAGGTGGGTCACATGGTGAGTAGGAGAGGTGGGTCACATGGTGAGTAGGAGAGGTGGGTCACATGGTGAGTATGAGAGGTGGGTCACATGGTCACATGGTGAGTAGGAGAGTTGGGTCACATGGTGAGTAGGAGAGGTGGGTCACATGGTGAGTAGGAGAGGTGGGTCACATGGTTAGTAGGAGAGGTGGGTCACATGGTGAGTATGAGAGGTGGGTCACATGGTGAGTAGGAGAGGTGGGTCACATGGTTAGTAGGAGAGGTGGGTCACATGGTATGAGAGGTGGGTCACATGGTCACATGGTGAGTAGGAGAGTTGGGTCACATGGTGAGTAGGAGAGGTGGGTCACATGGTGAGTAGGAGAGGTGGGTCACATGGTGAGTGGGAGAGGTGGGTCACATGGTGAGTAGGAGAGGTGGGTCACATGGTGAGAGGGAGAGGTGGGTCACATGGTGAGTAGGAGAGGTGGGTCACATGTTTGGTAGGAGAGGTGGGTCACATGGTGAGTTGGAGAGGTGAGTCACATGGTCACATGGTTAGTAGGAGAGGTGGGTCACATGGTGAGTATGAGAGGTGGGTCACATGGTTAGTAGGAGAGGTGGGTCACATGGTGAGTAGGGAGGTGGGTCACATGGTGAGTAGGAGAGGTGGGTCACATGGTTAGTAGGAGAGGTGGGTCACATGGTTAGTAGGAGAGGTGGGTCACATGGTGAGTAGGAGAGGTGGGTCACATGGTGAGTAGGAGAGGTGGGTCACATGGTGAGTATGAGAGGTGGGTCACATGGTCACATGGTGAGTAGGAGAGTTGGGTCACATGGTGAGTAGGAGAGGTGGGTCACATGGTGAGTAGGAGAGGTGGGTCACATGGTGAGTAGGAGAGGTGGGTCACATGGTGAGTAGGAGAGGTGGGTCACATGGTGAGTAGGAGAGGTGGGTCACATGGTGAGTAGGAGAGGTGGGTCACATGGTGAGTAGGAGAGGTGGGTCACATGGTGAGTAGGAGAGGTGGGTCACATGGTGAGTAGGAGAGGTGGGTCACATGGTGAGTAGGAGAGGTGGGTCACATGGTGAGTAGGAGAGGTGGGTCACATGGTGAGTAGGAGAGGTGGGTCACATGGTGAGTAGGAGAGGTGGGTCACATGATGAGTAGGAGAGGTGGGTCACATGATGAGTAGGAGAGGTGGGTCACATGGTGAGTAGGAGAGGTGGGTCACATGGTGAGTAGGAGAGGTGGGTCACATGGTGAGTAGGAGAGGTGGGTCACATGGTGAGTAGGAGAGGTGGGTCACATGGTGAGTAGGAGAGGTGGGTCACATGGTGAGTAGGAGAGGTGGGTCACATGGTGAGTAGGAGAGGTGGGTCACATGGTGAGTAGGAGAGGTGGGTCACATGGTGAGTAGGAGAGGTGGGTCACATGGTGAGTAGGAGAGGTGGGTCACATGGTGAGTAGGAGAGGTGGGTTAACAAACTTTCTGCTTGTGACACTGTTTTTCAGGCCCATGTCCTACTGGACTGTGGAGATGACAACATCTGCAAGCCAGACCTCAAGCTGTCTGTAGTGAGGTGAGTGGTCTGTCACTTGTTAAGTTACCTCCTCTTCCAGGATCTCATGCCACATTCATTCATTCCCTTAACAGCTAGCCAAGTCGAGCTGTTTTGGTCTGGTTACACATCCACCCTAGTTGTTGAAACCATGTTGGAAAGGACAGTGATGTAGAATATCTCAGCCAGCACAGTAAGGTTCTGGTTGGCCATCTGGTGTGAATCAGGCATCAGTGAGATGGTCTTAACTTTTCCATTAGTTTCTATTTCTACTACCAGTGACCAGAAGGAGATTGTCCTGACTGAGTAAGGTTTCAAAATCCCAGAAATCTTCACAGGGTTTTCTGAAATCCTAATTGCAGGATTCCCATAATCAGGCGAGCATAACCAGGGAGGCAATCCTCCAACCAGGATTTCTGACAAACCTAGGAATTTTGGCATAGCAAAATTATGGAAACTTCCCCATAGTCTAACTCCATTCTGTCAATCTGATCTCTGACCTCCCCACTGACCAGAAGCAGGTCATTCTGTCAATCTGATCTCTGACCTCCCCACTGACCAGAAGCAGGTCATTCTGTCAATCTGATCTCTGACCTCCCCACTGACCAGAAGCAGTTCATTCTGTTAATCTGATCTCTGACCTCCCCACTGACCTCCCCACTGACCAGAAGCAGGTCATTCTGTCAATCTGATCTCTGACCTCCCCACTGACCAGAAGCAGGTAATTCTGTTAATCTGATCTCTGACCTCCCCACTGACCAGAAGCAGGTCATTCTGTCAATCTGATCTCTGACCTCCCCACTGACCAGAAGCAGGTCATTCTGTTAATCTGATCTCTGACCTCCCCACTGACCTCCCCACTGACCAGAAGCAGGTCATTCTGTCAATCTGATCTCTGACCTCCCCACTGACCAGAAGCAGGTCATTCTGTCAATCTGATCTCTGACCTCCCCACTGACCAGAAACAGGTCATTCTGTTAATCTGATCTCTGACCTCCTCACTGACCTCCCCACTGACCAGAAGCAGGTCATTCTGTCAATCTGATCTCTGACCTCCCCACTGACCAGAAGCAGGTAATTTTGTTAATGCAATCTCTGACTTCCCCAGTGACCAGAAGCAGATCTACATAGGAGATGATAACCCCTTGACCCTGGAGGTGACAGCGGAGAACAGAGGAGAGGGGGCGTACGAGGCAGAGCTACATGTCTTCCTTCCTCCCCAGGCTGACTTCACTGGGGTGGTACGCAACAGTGAGGTAAAATAAAATGGAGGCCCCAGATGTAACAGATGTGATCGTACTTCGTAACTCTCTTGCGTTGTGTTTTTAAACCAAAGTACTGTCCAGCCAGCGATCTCAGTTGATTGATGTTTATTCTGACGATAGACACAAGGAAGCAGATTAGATGTGCAGGACGACAGTATATATTGATTCCTGTAGATTCGTGATACGTCTTTTAGCAGGGAAATAACTGTGAATTGGCAAAGGGGGAGCTAATGCGACCATTACAAATAGAGCATGCTAGCTAACGTGTTCTCTTACAGCGATAACATACTATTAGAGAATGCTAGCTGACGCGTTCTCTTACAGCAATAACATAATATTAGAGCATGCTAGCTAACGCGTTCTCTTACAGCATGCTAGCTAACGCGTTCTCTTACAGCATGCTAGCTAACGCGTTCTCTTACAGCATGCTAGCTAACTCGTTCTCTTACAGCGATAACGTACAAAAGCACATCCCAGGTTGCTCCCAATATCTAACAGGCACCCTACACATACTGTGTCTATAGGAATATATATACATGGGATAGATTTTTCTGCAGTGTCAGTTGGAAACTTAACCAGCTTACATCAGCCTCACTCAGTGTAAATTACACATTAGGAACACCTTCCTAATATTGAATAGCACCCCCTTTTGCCCTCAGAACAGCCTCAATTCGTCGGGTCCATGGACTCTACAAGGTGTCGAAAGGGTTCCACAGGGATGCTGACCCATGTTGATTTCAATGCTTCCCACAGTTGTGTCAAGATGGCTGGATGTCCGTTGGTTGGTGAACCATTCTTGATACACACAGGAAACTGTTGAGCGTGAAAAACCCAGCATCGTTGCAGTTCTTGACACACTCAAACCCGTGCGCCTGGCACCTACTACCATACCCCGTTCAAAGGCACTTAATTATTTAGTTTCAAGGCTTAAAAACAATGATTTAACCAGGTCTCCCCCACTTCTATTCTACACTGATTGAAGGGGATTTAACAAGTGACATCAATAAGGGATCATAGCTTTCACCTGGATTCACCGGGTCAGTCTATGTCATGGAAAGAGCAGGTGTTCCTAATGTTTTGTACACTCAGTGTAGTCTTGCCTCTGTGTGTTGAATATTCCCCCACTGCCTGATCGTGGTGTGTGCCGAAGGAAGGATACACCCCGAAGGGAAGGACAATACAATACAACAGTTTGTGGTTTTGACAATGAAATAGGAAACCGATGGATTGCATTAGTCAAGCTGATAGATCCTATTCATTTCTCCGTCCCAGACTCTGTATGACTTCACTGTGCATCGCTCGTTATCCATTACATAAGGTGTTAAATCAAATCAAATCAACAACAAAAATGTCACATGCGACCTTACAGTGAAATGCCGAATACAACAGGTGTAGTAGACCTTACAGTGAAATGCTGAATACAACAGGTGTAGTAGACCTTACAGTGAAATGCTGAATACAACAGGTGTAGTAGACCTTACAGTGAAATGCCGAATACAACAGGTATAGTAGACCTTACAGTGAAATGCTGAATACAACAGGTGTAATAGACCTCACAGTGAAATGCTGAATACAACAGGTGTAGTAGACCTTACAGTGAAATGCTTAATACAACAGGTGTAGTAGACCTTACAGTGAAATGCTGAATACAACAGGTGTAGTAGACCTTACAGTGAAATGCTGAATACAACAGGTGTAGTAGACCTCACAGTGAAATGCTGAATACAACAGGTGTAGTAGACCTTACAGTGAAATGCTGAATACAACAGGTGTAGTAGACCTCACAGTGAAATGCTGAATACAACAGGTGTAGTAGACCTCACAGTGAAATGCTGAATACAACAGGTGTAGTAGACCTTACAGTGAAATGCTGAATACAATAGGTGTAGTAGACCTTACAGTGAAATGCTGAATACAACAGGTGTAGTAGACCTCACAGTGAAATGCTGAATACAACAGGTGTAGTAGACCTTACAGTGAAATGCTGAATACAACAGGTGTAGTAGACCTTACAGTGAAATGCTGAATACAACAGGTGTAGTAGACCTTACAGTGAAATGCTGAATACAACAGGTGTAGTAGACCTTACAGTGAAATGCTGAATACAACAGGTGTAGTAGACCTCACAGTGAAATGCTGAATACAACAGGTGTAGTAGACCTCACAGTGAAATGCTTAATTGCAAGCCTTTAACCAACAATGCAGTTTTAAGAAAAATAAGGGTGAAGTAAAAATAAATTTAAAAAATAAAAGTAACAAGTAATTAATCATCAGCATTAAAATAACAGCAGAGAGGCTATATAACCTGGGCCACAGGTTAGTCGAGGTAATTGAGGTAATATGTACATGTAGGTATAGTTAAAGTGACTAGCTATCAACATTAACATAGTATCATGCATTTTGTTGGTTTCTCCCTTTCAGACTCTGTCAAGATTGTCCTGTGCATACAAGACAGAGAACCAGACCAGGGTGGTGGTGTGTGACCTGGGGAACCCCATGAAAGGAGGAACTAAGGTGAGTGGATGGAGCAGATTGGTATCCATCCCGTTGACCTGAATGGGGGTGGGTGGGGGGGATGTCTGTTCTAGGGATTCTATTTCTATGTTGGTGTTGACTAGACAGCGCCATTTCACCAGTTGAAATTCCTGGTACATGTGAATGTACTTGGTGAATAAAGATGATTCTGATCAGTGGGTGCGTTTACACAGGCTGCCCAAATCTGATTCATTTATTGGCAAAAAAAAAAAAAAAATCAGATCTGATTGGTCAAAAGTAAAACATTTTTAGAAAACATTTCAGTATTGTGCTGCCTGTATAAACGCAGTACGAGACTTAAAATCAGAATGGTGATGATCCTGATGCTGTGGTGCGATGTCGTCTTCAGGTGCTGGCCGGACTCCGCTTCAGTGTTCATCAGCTCTCAGAGCAGGACACGTTTGTGAAGTTTGACCTGCAGATACAGAGGTAATGAGCTGGTTCAGAACACAAGTCTTTCTTACAGGTGTTGCTTTTAGAGATAAAATTACTTTTCCTGAGCTTTATTTCCAAACAACTGGGTGTGTATACAAGTCTCTCTCGCGAGACTTTTAAATCTTAAATGAACCTACTAACCTGTATAAATAATGGAATGAAACTGTGTCTCATACATCGTGGAATGGTCATAAAGTTAGGACCTAATTTAACTAAAAATAATTTTTAGAGAAGAGACTCCCTGTACATACATCCACACACATCCTGACTCTGTGGTAGCAGACAGTGAGACTAAAGGCGTGTCCCAAACTGCACCCTACTTCCTATATTGGACCACTTTGACAAGAGTGTATTTCTCTTCTCCCTGGTTGGATTGCAAGGATGTAAATGACAGAGTAGCTGTATATTTTGTTGTTATAAAGAGAACCTCTTGTTTCTTCTCCTCGCTAACCCAAGGTCACGCTGGTCCTCTCTACAAAAAAAACAGAGGACCAGCGTGACCTTGGGTTAGCGAGGAGCGTAAACAAGAGGTTCTCTTTATAACAACAAAATATACAGCTACTCTGTCATTTACATCTACAAAAAAAAACATATTCTGTTGATCAAAGTCACTGTTAAATTGTTTAGAATATAGATGAGAGCCCATGTGTCTTGTGGTGGAATTGTCTGGAGTTTTTGTATATTTCTTATGAGGCTTTAGCAGCTAGTTCAAAATCATATGGATAAAAATTACAATACAATGCAATGGTTCCACCCTGTGGACATTTTGTGTTTTAGCATCAACCTGTATTGTGTACACTGCTTATCTGATGTTTTCACGATCTGGTCTTTCTTCTTAATAAGTTAATAATATAATACTGTCTTTCAGTTCCAACCAGTTCAACAGCACCAGCAGTCTGGTCTCCAGCATCACAACACTGGCTGTTCTGGCCAATGTGGATATCAGAGGGTATGTTGTCTTCTCCAATGAAGGCCATTACTGAACAAAAGCTTAGCCGGTTAAGTACAGAAATATCATCTAATTGAAGTGTGTAAAGAATGCTATTTCACTTTAGTATATTCTCCTGCATTTTATCCTACCTTAATGAGCAGGTGGGAGGTCACCAACATACACCTTATCCTACCTTAATGGGCAGGTGGGAGGTCACCAACACACACCATAAAATGCAGATTGTGTTTAGATTATAATTATCATATATAGTAAATATCTGCCGGCTCAAATCCCAGGTGGGACCTTCAGCTGTTTCTGTGCCTCAGACCTGAGGGTACAGAAGGGTTTAGTTTGATGGAATGTATGTAACCCATGTTAAGTGGTTTAGTAGCAAAGACAGTACTGATGTCCCCTACCATCTCTCATATAGTAATGACTTTATTGATTCACGGTAACAGGATGTGAAGAAATGCAGAATGTACTTTATATGGATAGCCCAGACGTTGAACCCCAACCCCCCTTCCCTCTGCTGTAGGGTGGCGCTTCCTGACCAGGTCTTTCTGCCCATCGCTAACTGGAAGCCCAAAGAGAACCCTGTCGTAGGAGACGACATCGGTCCACAAATACTGCACATCTATGAGGTCAACCATGACACTGTTCCCTATATAGGCTGGTCAAATGACACCCTATTCCCTATATAGGCTGGTCAAAAGTAATGCACTATATTGGGTTCCATTTCATGACATTAGACCCGCTGTGTCGTGCCATTAGACCCGCCGTTTCATGACATTAGATTCACCGTGTCGTGACATTAGATTCACCGTGTCGTGACATTAGATTCACCGTGTCGTGACATTAGATTCACCGTGTCGTGACATTAGACCCGCCGTGTCGTGACATTAGACTCACCGTGTCGTGACATTAGACCCACCGTGTCGTGACATTAGACCCGCCGTGTCGTGACATTAGACCTGCCGTGTCGTGACAGTGTCGTGACATTAGACCCGCCGTGTCGTGACAGTGTCGTGACATTAGACTCACTGTGTCGTGACATTAGACTCGCTGTGTCGTGACATTAGACCCACTGTGTCGTGACATTAGACCCGCCGTGTCGTGACATTAGACCCGCCGTGTCATGACATTAGACCCGCCGTGTTGTGACATTAGATTCACCGTGTCATGACATTAGACCCGCCGTGTCATGACATTAGACCCGCCGTGTTGTGACATTAGATTCACCGTGTCGTGACATTAGACCCGCCGTGTCATGACATTAGACCCGCCGTGTTGTGACATTAGATTCACCGTGTCATGACATTAGACCCGCCGTGTCGTGACATTAGACCCACTGTGTCGTGACATTAGACCCGCCGTGTCGTGACATTAGACCCGCCGTGTTGTGACATTAGATTCACCGTGTCGTGACATTAGACCCACTGTGTCGTGACATTAGATTCACCGTGTCGTGACATTAGACCCACTGTGTCGTGACATTAGACCCGCCGTGTTGTGACATTAGATTCACCGTGTCATGACATTAGACCCGCCGTGTCATGACATTAGACCCACTGTGTCGTGACATTAGACCCGCTGTGTCATCACATTAGACCCGCCGTGTTGTGACATTAGATTCACCGTGTCATGACATTAGACCCGCCGTGTCGTGACATTAGACCCACTGTGTCGTGACATTAGACCCGCCGTGTCGTGACATTAGACCCGCCGTGTTGTGACATTAGACCCACTGTGTCGTGACATTAGACCCACTGTGTCGTGACATTAGACCCGCCGTGTCGTGACAGTGTTGCGACATTAGACCCGCCGTGTCGCGACAGTGTCGTGACATTAGACTCACTGTGTCGTGACATTAGATCCGCCGTGTGACAGACCCGGCGTGACAGTGTGACAGACCCACCGGCGTGACAGTGTGTCGTGACATTAGACCCGCCGTGTCGTGACATTAGACCCACTGTGTCGTGACATTAGACCCGCCATGTCGTGACATTAGACCCACTGTGTCATGACATTAGACCCGCCGTGTTGTGACATTAGATTCACCGTGTCATGACATTAGACCCGCCGTGTCGTGACATTAGACCCACTGTGTCGTGACATTAGACCCGCCGTGTCGTGACATTAGACCCGCCGTGTTGTGACATTAGATTCACCGTGTCGTGACATTAGACCCACTGTGTTGTGACATTAGATTCACCGTGTCGTGACATTAGACCCACTGTGTCGTGACATTAGACCCGCTGTGTCGTGACATTAGACCCACTGTGTCGTGACATTAGACCCGCCGTGTCGTGACATTAGACCCGCCGTGTCGTGACATTAGACCCGCCGTGTTGTGACATTAGATTCACCGTGTCGTGACATTAGACCCACTGTGTCCTGACATTAGACCCACCGTGTCGTGACAGTGTCGTGACATTAGACCCGCCGTGTCGTGACAGTGTCATGACATTAGACTCACTGTGTCGTGACATTAGACCCGCCGTGTCGTGACATTAGACCCACTGTGTCGTGACATTAGACCTGCCGTGTCGTGACAGTGTCGTGACATTAGACCCGCCGTGTCGTGACAGTGTCGTGACATTAGACTCACTGTGTCGTGACATTAGACTCGCTGTGTCGTGACATTAGACCCGCTGTGTCGTGACATTAGACCCGCCGTGTCGTGACATTAGACCCACTGTGTCGTGACATTAGACCCGCCATGTCGTGACATTAGACCCACTGTGTCGTGACATTAGACCCGCCGTGTGTCGTGACATTAGACCCGCCATGTCGTGACATGTCGTGACATTAGACCCGCCGTGTTGTGACATTAGAGTCACCGTGTCGTGACATTAGACCCACCGTGTCGTGACATTAGCCCCGCCGTGTCGTGACATTAGACCCGCCGTTTTTAGTGACATTAGACCCACCGTTTTGTGACATTAGACCCACTGTGTCGTGACATTAGACCCGCCGTGTCGTGACATTAGACCCGCCGTTTTGTTGCATTAGACCCGCCATGTCGTGACATTAGACCCACTGTGTCGTGACATTAGACCCGCCATGTCGTGACATTAGACCCGCCGTGTTGTGACATTAGAGTCACCGTGTCGTGACATTAGACCCACTGTGTCGTGACATTAGCCCCGCCGTGTCGTGACATTAGACCCGCCGTTTTGTGACATTAGACCCACCGTGTCGTGACATTAGACCCGCCGTGTTGTGACATTAGATTCACCGTGTCGTGACATTAGACCCACTGTGTCGTGACATTAGACCCGCCGTGTCGTGACATTAGACCCACTGACCCGCCGTTTTGTTGCATTAGACCCACCGTGTCGTGACATTAGACCCACCGTGTCGTGACATTAGATTCACCGTGTCGTGACATTAGACCCGCCGTGTCGTGACATTAGACCCGCCGTGTCGTGACATTAGACCCGCCGTGTCGTGACATTGGACCCGCTGTGTCGTGACATTAGACCCGCCATTTCGTGACATTAGACCCACCGTGTCGTGACATTAGACCCACCATGTCGTGACATTAGACACACTGTGCACTTTACCTGTAGATTAATGTCAACTGATAAATGTAAAAACGGACATAGCTGACCTTTCACATAACACCGTTATAAGTCAGTGAAGCCTAGAGCAGTACCGGTAACTACAATCTGTCTTATTCCAGTTGCGTAACAGAGGTCCCAGTACCTTCAGCAAGGCCATACTGGACATCGAGTGGCCCTACAGGTTCAACAACGGCTCTCTGCTCTACATCACTAAACTAGAGGTGGACGGAGGCATGAACTGCAGTACAGACATGGAGATCAACCCACTCAATGTCTCAGTATGTGATATTCTCTCCCTTCCATTCACCATTTCATTCAGCCTAGACACTGGCTCTTTTTCAATTGTCTAAACAGTCTGTCCTCTCCGATGCTTCTCCCATTTATTGCACTGATCTGAAAGAAGTGACCAGGTGAACGTCAGCCTGGCGACCAGGTGAACGTCAGCCTGGCGACCAGGTGAACGTCAGCCTGGCGACCAGGTGAACGTCAGCCTGGCGACCAGGTGAACGTCAGCCTGGCGACCAGGTGAACGTCAGCCTGGCGACCAGGTGAACGTCAGCCTGGCGACCAGGTGAACGTCAGCCTGGCGACCAGGTGAACGTCAGCCTGGCGACAAAGGTGAACGTCAGCCTGGCGACCAGGTGAACGTCAGCCTGGCGACAAAGGTGAACGTCAGCCTGGCGACAAAGGTGAACGTCAGCCTGGCGACAAAGGTGAACGTCAGCCTGGCGACCAGGTGAACGTCAGCCTGGCGACCAGGTGAACGCCAGCCTGGCGACCAGGTGAACGTCAGCCTGGCGACCAGGTGAACGTCAGCCTGGCGACAAAGGTGAACGTCAGCCTGGCGACCAGGTGAACGTCAGCCTGGCGACAAAGGTGAACGTCAGCCTGGCGACCAGGTGAACGCCAGCCTGGCGACCAGGTGAACGTCAGCCAGGCGATAAACTAACCTGCCACTTCATCGTTACACCAGTCAGTATTTTCCGCCAGTTGAAATGAACAGGAGGAGACAATGAGGGAACAGATTGTTAAACAATTGAGATAGAGCCTCCGTTGCTATTGGTGACATAATAATCTAAGTTATTGAAGGGATTCCTCTCTCTCTCTCTGTCCGTTCTAGAATCCTTTGTCAGCAGAGACAAATGGTTCAGCTTCCACCAGTGGAGACAATACAGAAGGGAGGAACAGGAACCATGTTCACCGCAGAGAGCTGGCGAAGAAAGAGATGGAGGGAGACCTGGAAACTCTGGTAATTGGCGTGATTACCTGGCTAATGTACTGTCATTTTATACCAGGGTTTCGGGTCAATTCCATTTCAATTCACTTGATTCAGGAAGTAAACTGCAAGTCTGAAATGTACTTCCTGAATCACTAACCCTGTTGGCTACTGTACTAATGTACTCATACAGATGGCATTAACCATATGGATTGTGTTTAATGTCACTCTGAATATGTCTCCTCACTCAGGACTGTTCCAAGGCCCAGTGCCTGAAGATCCGGTGTCAGGTGGGCCGTGTGGAGAGAGGTCAGAGTACTACCCTCTACGTCCACTCCAGACTGGGTGTGGCCACCTTCCTCAAGGTGAGACTCCTGTCTGTTATCCCCTAGAGCAGTAGTTTTCAACTCTTCACATACCAGGTCTGGAGCCTGCTGGTTTTATTTTCTACCTGATAATTAAATCACTCCCTGATTAGAGGGGGACAATGGAAGACAAAAACCCGCAGTGGAACTGGCTTCGAGTTTAGTTTGAAGGGACCTAGACGTTCTATACTAGCCTGGTGGTCCCAGATGTGTTTGTGCTGTATTGTACATCCACTTGACCACCTTCCTCAAGATGAGACATTCCACCTACTGTAGTTGAAGCATACAGCTTGTGTTCATTAGGCACCAAACGGACTGAAACATTGGAGGTACTATCTATCCAATGAGAAATGCCGTTTCTGATTTCCATTTCAAGACGTGGATACAGTGTGCCCCAGTGGCGATTTTAGCATGTAAATCTTGGTGGGGCAAACCAACATTTTTTTGGAGGGGGGGGACGCATACCAGCAAAGCCACTACACAACACAACACTAAACAATACATGAATTGCACTATAACAGTGACAAACAGTGACCACAAACTGTTAGGGCCTACCTAAAGCTGTCCCAACAGCAGAGTCCCAACACCTTACCACTGCTACACCTGTCTATCAGAGTAACCTTGTCTGGCAGCGAAACAGTTCATTCAGACTCATTTACTGCCTTTAAAAAAAAAAAAAAAAGCATAGCTGATATCGTTGACTTGCTTAAACAAATGTGGTTTCTACTGACAATTGAGATATACAAACTATGGCATAAATGGACGACAAGCAGATAAGAGGAAATCCATTCGATGAAGATATTTAATGAGCGAGCTAGGACGGACGTAGTCAATATAACTATTCGTTCAGCACTTTTGAAATGTACAGCGACAGAATTCAGAACATGGGCCGTTCTTAGTGTTCTCCCTGTACACCAAGTCAGAACCGTATGATAAATAAAGGGGGCATACAAGCAGACAATGAAAGCTCTTACAATATTGAATAATATAATTTCTCTAAAACAGGTTAGAGGCTACTTGTGCACCACCAAGTCAGAACAGTAGGCGGAATTAAGATGGGTAAATAGACCAGATTATTAAGGTGAGGCACATGGGCTACAAACGTCTTACTACACAACATACACTTAGTATTACTTTCTTAGCTACAGTATACATATCTCCCCGGCATATTACATCATTTATGCAGCAGCATACAATACATTTTTGGACTCACCTTGCTGTGCTCACTTGAACAGGAAGGTGAAGGTGAAGTTTGTCATCAAAGTCTGGCATTCTCTGGATTTATGGGGCCTTCAAGACTGGGAACTCGGCAAAAAAAACAAGGTCGAATCATGATGCCGTCAGTGATCTTTAGTTAGCCACTGATTCCTTCCAAACCACTCATTGTTGAATTTGCGATTTCCATCTTGTTGTGTAATATTTATGTCCAATGGCCAATGAGCACCAATAAGTTTTATCTACAATTTATCTTCATTATTTCTCTTCAAATGACAAATATTTAAAAAGATTTGCCAGTAGATTGTCGACTTGATTCATGACGATGACTGCTTGTCTAGCTTGCTAGCTAAAATTATGAAAGTATGATGTTGACATGATCCGTCTAATAAAAACTACGGTAGATATAATGTGATTTGACATCATTTTATCTGTGGCCAATGACCTTGAGCCTTCTTGGATGGGCACTTCTAATGTAACTCTATGGCAGCACCCAAGGGGCTTGAATTTTCAAGGTCTACGCTTAGATTTGGCAGTGACGTAGTGTCCCCATGAGTGACAGAACACTGAGCCAATCACGGCACAACAAGAGGACATTACCAACCTTTACGCTGCGTATTTTCCACTGGCTGCCCCAACACCACAGAAAGCACTGAGCTAGGCTGAAACACCTGAATCAAAAAAGACAAAAAGAGACCATGTTTGTATGGGAGGGTTTATTAACTCAATTATAATTATTGTTTTTTTTTGTTTACATTGTTTGCAAACTGATATGCGACACGTATTAATGCCAAAATAACATGCACAACAGGCATCCCAAGATGCCCTGAATGAACAAGAGCCTGGTACACTTGGTTGAAGCACAGTGTATGCTTGGTAAAGCTCGCTATTGACGCATCACACTGGATCTGCAGAAATAGATCATAACTTAAATGGATCTGTCACCACCAGACTAGCTATATGGGCCATAACTTGAATAGATCTGTCACCACCAGACTAGCTACATGGGCCATAACTTAAATAGATCTGGCACCACCAGGCTAGCTATATGGGCCATAACTTAAATAAATCTGGCACCACCAGGCTAGCTATATGGGCCACAACTTAAATAAATCTGTCACCACCAGACTAGCTATATGGGCCATAACTTAAATAGATCTGGCACCACCAGGCTAGCTATATGGGCCATAACTTAAATAGATCTGGCACCACCAGGCTAGCTATATGGGCCACAACTTAAATAAATCTGGCACCACCAGGCTAGCTATATGGGCCACAACTTAAATAAATCTGTCACCACCAGACTACTAGCTATAGATCTGGGCCACCAGGCTACTTAAATAGATCTGCTATATGGGCACCACCAGGCTAGCTATATGGGCCATAACTTAAATAAATCTGTCACCACCAGACTAGCTATATGGGCATAACTTAAATAGATCTGTCACCACCAGGCTAGCTATATGGGCCATAACTTAAATAAATCTGTCACCACCAGACTAGCTATATGGGCCATAACTTAAATAAATCTGTCACCACCAGGCTAGCTATATGGGCCATAACTTAAATAAATCTGTCACCACCAGACTAGCTATATGGGCCACAACTTAAATAAATCTGGCACCACCAGGCTAGCTATATGGGCCATAACTTAAATAAATCTGTTACCACCAGACTAGCTATATGGGCCATAACTTAAATAGATCTGTCACCACCAGACTAGCTATATGGGCCATAACTTAAATAGATCTGTCACCACCAGGCTAGCTATATGGGCCATAACTTAAATAGATCTGTCACCACCAGGCTAGCTATATGGGCCATAACTTAAATAGATCTGTCACCACCAGACTAGCTATATGGGCCATAACTTAATGAAAAGCTTAGTATGTTGGCTACCTTTTTGATGTGATAAAATCGAGCCGTGATGGTGCGTTTCTTTCATCCAGACTGAGAGCCAGAACCGATCGTTCACCGTGAGATCCTCCGCTTCCTTCAGCGTCATAGAGATGCCTTATAACAAGAACCTGGTGTCTGAGCTGCCCTCCAACGCAATTACGGTGAGTCACATGACATGAACCAGGTCTGCCTCTGAAATGGAACCCCAGTCTCGATATAATCCACTACTTTTGACCAGAGTCCATAGGATCCTATATGGTTCTTTATGGCTGGCTACTACCACAGCAAATAGGTCATTTCCTTTGTCTCTGTGTATTGGATGAATAGAGATGTGTTGTATTGTAAAACCCTGTGATGTGTCCTTCAGGTGAGTATGTCAGTGATCTGGTTGAAATCTGATCCTGAACCTGTTCCCGGGTGGGTGGTGGCGCTGGCTGTGCTGGCTGGACTACTGCTGCTGGCTCTGCTAATCTTCATCATGTATAAGGTGAGTCAAACCTTTCCTTCCCTTGCCTCCTATCCTCTCTTGTTTCCAATAAAGTCCATCTATTGGCCGGTATAAGAACTGTAAATCCCTTTTGAATTCAATCACACCTTTTGATTTGAACGGAAACCTTCCATACGTATTTGTCCATTGTCGAAGTGCTCAGAAAGTGACATTTTGGACCTGAATAACAAAACATTCGTGAGATAAAAGGTGCTCAAAGTTGATTTTCACATACCCCAAGTACCATGAGACATGACTGGAAAAGATAAACGGTTGAGATTGATGTCATTTAAAAGCTTACAAACAGGGTTTACAAATTATGTTATCATTTCTTGAAATGTTTTTTTTAAATTTATTTTATAGAAATTGTCATTTTTGAACCTTCTTGTTTTCACCTGTCAAGTCCTGACAAGGAGTGGATGGATTTCTAAGCCCTTTTGTAGACTGTATCTGCGTGTTCAGATAACAGCGCTTTGAGATTCCTTCTGTAATGAAAAGCGCTATAGGAGTGGAATAAGTAGAATTAGAGGACATAGGATCCTAATTGTCTGTGACTCCTCCCTCCCTCCCTCCAGCTGGGTTTCTTCAAGCGTGTACGCCCCCCTCAGGAGGACAACACGGAGAAGGAACAGCTGGCACCGCAGGAGAACGGTGACGGGAACAATGAAGCCTGAGACCTCCAGCAACCCCCGGAGGTCTCCAGACTTCAATGCAACACCAGGACCTGCATCTACACACTATCTCTCACGAGTAGAACATTTTGCAAATAAAAATAAATAAAATCCCATCTAGCCAGCAGATTTTTAGGAGACCTCATGAGCTGTCCTAACCAGTTACCAGTTGGTGTCTTGATAATAGAAAAAGGCAGCTTAGTCAGTGGTTCCTGACCCATAGACAGGTTCCTGACCCATAGACAGGTTCCTGACCCATAGACAGGTTCCTGACCCATAGACAGGTTCCTGACCCATAGACAGGTTCCTGACCCATAGACAGGTTCCTACACCATAGAAAGGTTCCTACACCATAGAAAGGTTCCTGATCCATAGACAGGTTCCTGATCCATAGACAGGTTCCTGACCCATAGACAGGTTCCTGACCCATAGACAGGTTCCTGACCCATAGACAGGTTCCTACACCATAGAAAGGTTCCTGACCCATAGACAGGTTCCTGACCCATAGACAGGTTCCTGACCCATAGACAGGTTCCTGACCCATAGACAGGTTCCTACACCATAGAAAGGTTCCTGATCCATAGACAGGTTCCTGACCCATAGACAGGTTCCTGACCCATAGACAGGTTCCTACACCATAGAAAGGTTCCTGACCCATAGACAGGTTCCTACACCATAGAAAGGTTCCTGATCCATAGACAGGTTCCTGACCCATAGACAGGTTCCTGACCCATAGACAGGTTCCTACACCATAGACAGGTTCCTACACCATAGAAAGGTTCCTGACCCATAGACAGGTTCCTACACCATAGAAAGGTTCCTGATCCATAGACAGGTTCCTGACCCATAGACAGGTTCCTACACCATAGAAAGGTTCCTGACCCATAGACAGGTTCCTACACCATAGAAAGGTTCCTGATCCATAGACAGGTTCCTGACCCATAGACAGGTTCCTGACCCATAGACGGGTTCCTGACCCATAGACAGGTTCCTGACCGATAGACGGGTTCCTACACCATAGAAAATTCCTGACCCATAGACAGTCAATTTCTTTTGAGTTGAAAGAATGTTTAGCTATTTCTATGATCAACCCATACATAATCTAGACCTACATGTGTCGCTATTGACAATGATTTCACAAGAGGCCTAATTCACATGATATGACTCAATAACTATAGCCACTAATGCAGGGCTGCCCAACCCTCTTCCTGGAGAACTAGTGTCCTGTAGGTTCAGTCCAACCCTCTTCCTGGAGATCTACTGTCCTGTAGGTTATCAGTCCAACCCTCCAGGAAGAGGGTTGGACTGATCAAAATCAAATCAAATGTATTTATAAAGCCCTTCTGACATCAGCTGATATCTCAAAGTGCTGTACAGAAACCCAGCCTAAAACCCCCAAATAGCAAGCAATGCAGGTGTAGAAGCACGGTGGCTAGGAAAAACTCCCTAGAAAGGCCAAAACCTAGGAAGAAACCTAGAGAGGAACCAGGCTATGAGGGGTGGCCAGTCCTCTTCTGGCTGTGCCGGGTGGAGATTATAACAGAACATGGCCAAGATGTTCAAATGTTCATAAATGACCAGCATGGTCAAATAATAGTAATCACAGTGGTTGTTGAGGGTGCAACAAGCCAGCACCTTAGGAGTAAATGTCAGTTTGCTTTTCATAGCCGATCATTAGGAGTATCTCTACCGCTCCTGCTGTCTCTAGAGAGTTGAAAACAGCATGTCTGGGACAGGTAGCACATCCGGTGAACAGGTCATGGTTCCATAGCCGCAGGCAGAACCGTTGAAACTGGAGCAGCAGCACGACCAGGTGGACTGGGGGCAGCAAGGAGTCATCATGCCAGGTAGTCCTGAGGCATGGTCCTAGGGCTCAGGTCCTCCGAGAGAGAGACAGAGAGAAAGAAAGAGAGAAAGAGAGAGAGAGCGAATTAGAGAGAGCATACTTAAATTCATACAGGACACCGGATAGGACAGGAGAAGTACTCCAGATATAACAAACTGACCCTAGCCCCCCGACACATAAACTACTGCAGCATAAATACTGGAGGCTGAGACAGGAGGGGTCAGGAGACACTATGGCCCCATCCGAGGACACCCACAGACGGGGCCAAACAGGAAGGATATAACCCCACCCACTTTGCCAATGCACAGCCCCCACACCACTAGAGGGATATCTTCAACCACCAACTTACCATCCTGAGACCAGGCCGAGTATAGCCCACAAAGATCTCCTCCACGGCACAACCCAAGGGGGGCGCCAACCCAGACAGGAAGATAACCTACAGGACAGTAGATCTGCAGAAAGAGGGTTGGACTGAAAACCTACAGGACAGTAGATCTCCAGGAAGAGGGTTGGACTGAACCTAGCTGAGATAAACTTTGAGTTGATTTTTGTGGCTAGAACTCAGTGTCTTTAGCATCCTAAAACCTACTCTGAGTTGTTGTTCTTAAACCAGATTCTAATAAGATTCCTAGGACCTTTTCTGAGATGCTTTGTGGATACGGGGCCCTAGTCCTGTATGTATTCACAAAGCATCTCAGAATAAGTGTGGCGATGTAGGATCAGCCATACCAGTACTCCTCCTGGGCACCTGGCTGTTTATAGCTGCATCTGGATGACACCTTCCTGTACTATATGGATGAGAGGAGTGGAAAAATAGTGGTTTGATTAAGTGCTGTTGTATATAATCTTTGACTTCCAGACTCGCTCTCTCTGGACCTCTCTCTCTCTTTCTCTCTCTGGACCTCTCTCTCTCTCTGGACCTCTCTCTCTCTGGACCTCTCTCTCTCTCTGGACCTCTCTCTCTCTCTCTCTGGACCTCTCTCTCTCTCTGGACCTCTCTCTCTCTCTCTCTCTGGACCTCTCTCTCTCTCTCTCTCTGGACCCTCTCTCTCTCTGGACCTCTCTCTCTCTCTCTGGACCTCTCTCTCTCTCTCTCTGGACCTCTCTCTCTCTGGACCTCTCTCTCTCTCTGGACCTCTCTCTCTCTCTGGACCTCTCTCTCTCTCTCTGGACCTCTCTCTCTCTCTCTGGACCTCTCTCTCTCTCTCTCTCTGGACCTCTCTCTCTCTCTCTCTCTGGACCTCTCTCTCTCTCTCTCTCTGGACCTCTCTCTCTCTCTCTGGACCTCTCTCTCTCTCTGGACCTCTCTCTCTCTGGACCTCTCTCTCTCTGGACCTCTCTCTCTCTGGACCTCTCTCTCTCTCTGGACCTCTCTCTCTCTCTGGACCTCTCTCTCTCTCTCTGGACCTCTCTCTCTCTCTCTGGACCTCTCTCTCTCTCTCTCTCTCTGGACCTCTCTCTCTCTCTCTGGACCTCTCTCTGGACCTCTCTGGACCTCTCTCTCTCTCTCTGGACCTCTCTCTCTCTCTCTGGACCTCTCTCTCTCTCTCTCTGGACCTCTCTCTCTCTCTCTGGACCTCTCTCTCTCTCTCTCTCTCTCTGGACCTCTCTCTCTCTCTCTCTGGACCTCTCTCTCTCTCTCTCTCTCTGGACCTCTCTCTCTCTCCTCTCTCTCTCTCTCTCTGGACCTCTCTCTCTCTCTCTCTCTCTGGACCTCTCTCTCTCTCTCTCTCTCTGGACCTCTCTCTCTCTCTCTCTCTCTCTCTGGACCTCTCTCTCTCTCTGGACCTCTCTCTCTCTCTCTCTCTGGACCTCTCTCTCTCTCTCTGGACCTCTCTCTCTCTCTCTGGACCTCTCTCTCTCTCTCTCTCTCTCTGGACCTCTCTCTCTCTCTCTGGACCTCTCTCTCTCTCTCTCTGGACCTCTCTCTCTCTCTCTCTGGACCTCTCTCTCTCTCTCTCTGGACCTCGCTCTCTCTCTCTCTCTCTCTGGACCTCGCTCTCTCTCTCTGGACCTCTCTCTCTCTCTCTCTCTCTGGACCTCTCTCTCTCTCTCTCTGGACCTCTCTCTCTCTCTCTCTGGACCTCTCTCTCTCTCTCTCTCTCTGGACCTCGCTCTCTCTCTCTCTCTCTCTGGACCTCGCTCTCTCTCTCTCTCTCTGGACCTCGCTCTCTCTCTCTGGACCTCTCTCTCTCTCTCTCTCTCTCTCTCTCTGGACCTCTCTCTCTCTCTCTCTGGACCTCTCTCTCTCTCTGGACCTCTCTCTCTCTGGACCTCTCTCTCTGGACCTCTCTCGCTCTCTCTCTATTCTTCTGTTTATTTTTTTGCGTCTTAGAAGCTGTGTCTACATAGGCAGCCCAATTCTGATATTTTTGGACCAATCAGATCAGTTCGGGGAAAAACATCTGATGTGGTTGATGAAAAGATCAGAATTGGGCTGAATGTATAGACGTAGCCTTAGTGCACTAGACTTTCAGTTAAATTAATTGCTGCAACAATGTGAATATGAGACAGCAATTATGATATGTGGTGTAAATCAGAGGGATAGTTATTTAATAATAATAATATTGTAAGGTCTTTAAAGACACGGCATGATTGGTGTTCAAATAATTTGGTATGGATACTGCAAGGTGTTGATAGCAGGACATACTATGGGTTGTATATACATATCAATACTTTGATGAATAATGCATTGCTGTGTTGTTTCTGCTCTATAAAATGTAAGGCAGTTAATATATAACTAGGGTTTTCAACTGTAATATGTTATTTTCCTACGTGTGTAGGTGTACGAAAAATCACAAGTCTCTGTGTAAATGTTTTTTTTTTTTTTTTTTTTTGTATAAAATGACTTCCAAGAATGATTTTACCGATATTGGGTGATCATCACATTTGTTGTTCATATCACACTAACCAATCAAACAGTAACACAGGAGTCACACTAACAAACAATCAAAACCAATCAAACAGTAACACAGAGTCACACTAACCAATCAAACAGTAACACAGGAGTCACACTAACCAATCAAACAGTAACACAGGACTCACACTAACCAATCAAACAGTAACACAGGACTCACACTAACCAATCAAACAGTAACACAGGACTCACACTAACCAATCAAACAGTAACACAGGACTCACACTAACCAATCAAACAGTAACACAGGAGTCACACTAACCAATCAAACAGTAACACAGGACTCACACTAACCAATCAAACAGTAGCACTTATTCCCTACTTCACCTGTTTCTTCTCACTTTTTGGTTGTATGATATATCTTCATTTAGTGTGTTGTTCCATGGCAGGCGACACCTCACTTCGCTGTGAGCAGTGAATGGACTGGGGGACCGGTCCCTATTCAGACTTCCAGCTCTTCCATCCTCGGTCATATTTCTCTTTGGGTTGTGTTTTTTGTTTTTTATGGTGATAATGTATTCTTTTCCCACAAGAAACAAACATGTTTCTGGTTGAGCTTATTCTTTCATAAATTAAATGTTAAAATATACTAATTTGATCCTGTTTTATTAACACACCTTAGCTGTCTGAGAAAATCTGCCCTTTATCTGAACTGATAACTGACCTGAACCTTTTACGGAACTGACCTGAACCTTTACCGAACTGATAACTGACGTGAACCGTTACGGAACTGATAACCGACCTGAACCGTTACAGACCTGATAACTGACCTGAACCTTTACCGAACTGATAACTGACCTGAACCGTTACAGACCTGATAACTGACCTGAACCGTTACGGAACTGATAACTGACCTGAACCGTTACAGAACTGATACCTGAACCGTTACAGAACTGATAACTGACCTGAACCGTTACAGAACTGATAACTGACCTGAACCATTACAGACCTGACCTGAACCGTTACGGAACTGATAACTGACCTGAACCGTTACGGAACTGATAACTGACCTGAACCGTTACAGACCTGATAACTGACCTGAACCGTTACAGACCTGATAACTGACCTGAACCGGAACTGACGAACTGACCTGATAACTGACCTGAACCGTTACAGACCTGATAACTGACCTGAACCGTTACAGAACTGATAACTGACCTGAACCTTTACCGAACTGATAACTGACCTGAACCTTTACCGAACTGACCTGAACCTTTACCGAACTGATAACTGACCTGAACCTTTACAGACCTGATAACTGACCTGAACCGTTACAGAACTGATAACTGACCTATACCTTTACAGACCTGATAACTGACCTGAACCTTTACAGACCTGATAACTGACCTGAACCTTTACAGACCTGATAACTGACCTGAACCGTTACAGAACTAATAACTGACCTGAACCTTTACAGACCTGATAACTGACCTGAACCGTTACAGAACTGATAACTGAACCGTTACAGACCTGATAACTGACCTGAACCGTTACAGATCTGATAACTGACCTGAACCGTTACAGAACTGATAACTGACCTGAACCGTTACGGAACTGACCTGAACCGTTACGGAACTGACCTGAACCTTTACGGACCTGATAACTGACCTGAACCGTTACGGAACTGACCTGAACCTTTACCGAACTGATCTGAACCGTTACGGAACTGATCTGAACCGTTACGGAACTGATCTGAACCATTACGGAACTGATCTGAACCATTACAAAACTGATCTGAACCGTTACGGAACTGATCTGAACCGTTACGGAACTGATCTGAACCGTTACGGAACTGATAGCGTTATCAGGTAAACTTGGTGCATAGGCTTGAGCTTACATGGACCCCTCTCTCAGACCACGAGACAAGAATCAATACAATATACCAGTCAATACATGGACCCCTCTCTCAGACCCCGAGACAACAATCAATACAATATACCAGTCAATACATGGACCCCTCTCTCAGACCCCGAGACAACAATCAATACAATATACCAGTCAATACATGGACCCTCTCTCAGACCCCGAGACAACAATCAATACAATATACCAGTCAATACATGGAACCCTCTCTCAGACCCCGAGACAACAATCAATACAATATACCAGTCAATACATGGACCCCTCTCTCAGACCCCGAGACAACAATCAATACAATATACCAGTCAATACATGGACCCCTCTCTCAGACCCCGAGACAACAATCAATACAATTTACCAGTCAATACATGGAACCCTCTCTCAGACCCCGAGACAACAATCAATACAATATACCAGTCAATACATGGAACCCTCTCTCAGACCCCGAGACAACAATCAATACAATATACCAGTCAATACATGGACCCCTCTCTCAGACCCCGAGACAACAATCAATACAATATACCAGTCAATACATGGAACCCTCTCTCAGACCCCGAGACAACAATCAATACAATATACCAGTCAATACATGACACAATTTACAACAATCACTGATCAATCCATAACATAGCAATGATAGATTTAGCCTACACTATTAGTTTTTATTTCTCAGCCCCCCTCTGTCAAATAATCAGTTATCAATACAGTTATCAATACATAATGGTCAATAATATATACCAGCTTTCTCTCATACTCACCAGGTGAGAGATGGAAGTCAGAAGAGATATGGCATGTCAATTTAGCCCATCATTTACAACGCCCTTCTTCTCAAAAGCTCATTGGAGGAGGAGTTCCGAGATGCGAACCTTAGCTCTTCTACTCCGATTGGGCGTTGAGAGGAATTGTGGATGGAGGAAGCAAAGATTTGACAACCAATAAAATGTCCAGACACAGACCCTGTACTCAGCCCCCGTGCCTGCTGTTGGGGTCGGTATCCAAGAAGTGAGGGTTGAGGTTGAAGAGCACTAGACCAGTGGCAGGGAAGGATGACGGGTACGATGGGCATGGCATTAGTGGTGTTGATGCTGACAGTAGAGGCATTAGTGGTGTTGATGCTGACAGTAGAGGCATTAGTGGTGTTGATGCTGACAGTAGAGGTGTTAGTACTGGAGCCCACCTAGGCCACACTGCACAGTAGAGACGTTAGTACTGGAGCCCACCTAGGCCACACTGCACAGTAGAGATGTTAGTACTGGAGCACACCTAGGCCACACTGCACAGTAGAGACGTTAGTACTGGAGCACACCTAGGCCACACTGCACAGTAGAGACGTTAGTACTGGAGCCCACCTAGGCCACACTGCACAGTAGAGATGTTAGTACTGGAGCACACCTAGGCCACACCAGCCTGCACAGTAGAGGTGTTAGTACTGGAGCCCACCTAGGCCACACTGCACAGTAGAGACGTTAGTACTGGAGCCCACCTAGGCCACCCTGCACAGTAGAGGCGTTAGTACTGGAGCCCACCTAGGCCACACCATCCTGCACAGTAGAGGTGTTAGTACTGGAGCCCACCTAGGCCACACTGCACAGTAGAGGCGTTAGTACTGGAGCCCACCTAGGCCACACTGCACAGTAGAGACGTTAGTACTGGAGCCCACCTAGGCCACGCTGCACAGTTGAGGTGTTAGTACTGGAGCCCACCTAGGCCACACTGCACAGTAGAGATGTTAGTACTGGAGCCCACCTAGGCCACACTGCACAGTCGAGACGTTAGTGACTGGAGCCCACCTAGGCCACACTGCACAGTAGAGACATTAGTGACTGGAACCCACCTAGGCCACACTGCACAGTAGAGATGTTAGTACTGGAGCCCACCTAGGCCAAACTGCACAGTAGAGACGTTAGTACTGGAGCCCACCTAGGCCAAAATGCACAGTAGAGACGTTAGAACTGGAGCCCACCTACGCCAAACTGCACAGTAGAGACGTTAGTACTGGAGCCCACCTAGGCCAAACTGCACAGTAGAAACGTTAGTACTGGAGCCCACCTAGGCCACACTGCACAGTAGAGACGTTAGTGACTCGAGGCCTTGTAGGCCACACTGCACAGTAGAGACGTTAGTGACTGGAGCCCATCTAGGCCACACTGCACAGTAGAGACGTTAGTACTGGAGCCCACCTAGGCCAAACTGCACAGTAGAGACGTTAGTACTGGAGCCCACCTAGGCCACACTGCACAGTAGAGACGTTAGTACTGGAGCCCACCTAGGCCACACTGCACAGTAGAGACGTTAGTACTGGAGCCCACCTAGGCCACACTGCACAGTAGAGACGTTAGAACTGGAGCCCACCTAGGCCAAACTGCACAGTAGAGACGTTAGAATTGGAGCCCACCTAGGCCAAACTGCACAGTAGAGACGTTAGTACTGGAGCCCACCTAGGCCAAACTGCACAGTAGAGACGTTAGTACTGGAGCCCACCTAGGCCACACTGCACAGTAGAGACGTTAGTACTGGAGCCCACCTAGGCCACACCATCCTGCACAGTAGAGGTGTTAGTACTGGAGCCCACCTAGGCCACACTGCACAGTAGAGACGTTAGAACTGGAGCCCACCTAGGCCATACTGCACAGTAGAGGCGTTAGAACTGGAGCCCACCTAGGCCACACTGCACAGTAGAGGCGTTAGAACTGGAGCCCACCTAGGCCACACTGCACAGTAGAGGCGTTAGAACTGGAGCCCACCTAGGCCATACTGCACAGTAGAGACGTTAGTACTGGAGCCCACCTAGGCCACCCTGCACAGTAGAGACGTTAGTGACTGGAACCCACCTAGGCCACACTGCACAGTAGAGATGTTAGTACTGGAGCCCACCTAGGCCAAACTGCACAGTAGAGACGTTAGTACTGGAGCCCACCTAGGCCAAAATGCACAGTAGAGACGTTAGAACTGGAGCCCACCTAGGCCAAACTGCACAGTAGAGACGTTAGTACTGGAGCCCACCTAGGCCAAACTGCACAGTAGAAACGTTAGTACTGGAGCCCACCTAGGCCACACTGCACAGTAGAGACGTTAGTGACTCGAGGCCTTGTAGGCCACACTGCACAGTAGAGACGTTAGTGACTGGAGCCCATCTAGGCCACACTGCACAGTAGAGACGTTAGTACTGGAGCCCACCTAGGCCACACTTCACAGTAGAGACGTTAGTGACTGGAGCCCATCTAGGCCACACTGCACAGTAGAGACGTTAGTACTGGAGCCCACCTAGGCCACACTTCACAGTAGAGACGTTAGTGACTGGAGCCCATCTAGGCCACACTGCACAGTAGAGACGTTAGTACTGGAGCCCACCTAGGCCACACTGCACAGTAGAGACGTTAGTACTGGAGCCCACCTAGGCCAAACTGCACAGTAGAGACGTTAGTACTGGAGCCCACCTAGGCCACACTGCACAGTAGAGACGTTAGTACTGGAGCCCACCTAGGCCACACTGCACAGTAGAGACGTTAGTACTGGAGCCCACCTAGCCACACTGCACAGTAGAGACGTTAGAACTGGAGCCCACCTAGGCCAAACTGCACAGTAGAGACGTTAGTACTGGAGCCCACCTAGGCCAAACTGCACAGTAGAGACGTTAGTACTGGAGCCCACCTAGGCCAAACTGCACAGTAGAGACGTTAGTACTGGAGCCCACCTAGGCCACACTGCACAGTAGAGACGTTAGTACTGGAGCCCACCTAGGCCACACCATCCTGCACAGTAGAGGTGTTAGTACTGGAGCCCACCTAGGCCACACTGCACAGTAGAGACGTTAGAACTGGAGCCCACCTAGGCCATACTGCACAGTAGAGGCGTTAGAACTGGAGCCCACCTAGGCCACACTGCACAGTAGAGGCGTTAGAACTGGAGCCCACCTAGGCCACACTGCACAGTAGAGGCGTTAGAACTGGAGCCCACCTAGGCCATACTGCACAGTAGAGAAGTTAGTACTGGAGCCCACCTAGGCCACCCTGCACAGTAGAGACGTTAGTACTGGAGCCCACCTAGACCACACTGCACAGTAGAGACGTTAGTACTGGAGCCCACCTAGGCCACACTGCACAGTAGAGACGTTAGTACTGGAGC
This sequence comes from Oncorhynchus tshawytscha, assembly GCF_018296145.1. Taxonomy (NCBI): domain Eukaryota; kingdom Metazoa; phylum Chordata; class Actinopteri; order Salmoniformes; family Salmonidae; genus Oncorhynchus; species Oncorhynchus tshawytscha. The sequence continues at coordinate 48,989,465 of NC_056454.1, forward strand.
CCACCGAGGCCACACTGCACAGTAGAGACGTTAGTACTGGAGCCCACCTAGGCCACACTGCACAGTAGAGATGTTAGTACTGGAGCCCACCTAGGCCACACTGCACAGTAGAGACGTTAGTACTGGAGCCCACCTAGGCCACACTGCACAATAGAGACGTTAGTACTGGAGCCCACCTAGGCCAAACTGCACAGTAGAGACGTTAGTACTGGAGCCCACCTAGGCCACACTGCACAGTAGAGTCGTTAGTACTGGAGCCCACCTAGGCCACACTGCACAGTAGAGACGTTAGTACTGGAGCCCACCTAGGCCACACTGCACAGTAGAGACGTTAGTACTGGAGCCCACCTAGGCCACACCATCCTGCACAGTAGAGGTGTTAGTACTGGAGCCCACCTAGGCCACACTGCACAGTAGAGACGTTAGAACTGGAGCCCACCTAGGCCATACTGCACAGTAGAGGCGTTAGAACTGGAGCCCACCTAGGCCACACTGCACAGTAGAGGCGTTAGAACTGGAGCCCACCTAGGCCACACTGCACAGTAGAGACGTTAGTACTGGAGCCCACCTAGGCCACCCTGCACAGTAGAGACGTTAGTACTGGAGCCCACCTAGGCCACCCTGCACAGTAGAGACGTTAGTACTGGAGCCCACCTAGACCACACTGCACAGTAGAGACGTTAGAACTGGAGCCCACCTAGGCCACACTGCACAGTAGAGATGTTAGTACTGGAGCCCACCTAGGCCACACTGCACAGTAGAGACGTTAGTACTGGAGCCCACCTAGGCCACACTGCACAGTAGAGATGTTAGTACTGGAGCCCACCTATGCCACCCTGCACAGTAGAGATGTTAGTACTGGAGCCCACCTAGGCCACACTGCACAGTAGAGACGTTAGTGACTGGAGCCCACCTAGGCCACACTGCACAGTAGAGATTTTAGTACTGGAGCCCACCTAGGCCACACTGCACAGTAGAGACGTTAGTACTGGAGCCCACCTAGGCCACACTGCACAGTAGAGACGTTAGTACTGGAGCCCACCTAGGCCACACTGCACAGTAGAGACGTTAGTACTGGAGCCCACCTAGGCCACACTGCACAGTAGAGACGTTAGTGACTGGAGCCCACCTAGACCACACTGCACAGTAGAGACGTTAGTGACTGGAGCCCACCTAGGCCACACCAGCCTGCACAGTAGAGGTGTTAGTACTGGAGCCCACCTAGGCCACACTGCACAGTAGAGGCGTTAGTACTGGAGCCCACCTAGGCCACACTGCACAGTAGAGATGTTAGTACTGGAGCCCACCTAGGCCACACTGCACAGTAGAGACGTTAGAGACTGGAGCCCACCTAGGCCACACTGCACAGTAGAGACGTTAGTGACTGGAGCCCACCTAGGCCACACTGCACAGTAGAGACGTTAGTACTGGAGCCCACCTAGGCCAAAATGCACAGTAGAGATGTTAGAACTGGAGCCCACCTAGGCCAAACTTTACAGAAGAGACGTTAGTACTGGAGCCCACCTAGGCCAAACTGCACAGTAGAAACGTTAGTACTGGAGCCCACCTGGGCCACACTGCACAGTAGAGACGTTAGTGACTGGAGCCCACCTAGGCCACACTGCACAGTAGAGACGTTAGTACTGGAGCCCACCTAAGCCACACCATCCTGCACAGTAGAGGTGTTAGTACTGGAGCCCACCTAGGCCACACTGCACAGTAGAGACGTTAGAACTGGAGCCCAGCTAGGCCATACTGCACAGTAGAGGCGTTAGAACTGGAGCCCACCTAGGCCACACTGCACAGTAGAGATTTTAGTACTGGAGCCCACCTAGGCCACACTGCACAGTAGAGACGTTAGTACTGGAGCCCACCTAGGCCACACTGCACAGTAGAGACGTTAGTACTGGAGCCCACCTAGGCCACACTGCACAGTAGAGACGTTAGTACTGGAGCCCACCTAGGCCACACTGCACAGTAGAGACGTTAGTACTGGAGCCCACCTAGGCCACACTGCACAGTAGAGACGTTAGTACTGGAGCCCACCTAGGCCACACCATCCTGCACAGTAGAGGTGTTAGTACTGGAGCCCACCTAGGCCACACTGCACAGTAGAGACGTTAGAACTGGAGCCCACCTAGGCCATACTGCACAGTAGAGGCGTTAGAACTGGAGCCCACCTAGGCCACACTGCACAGTAGAGACGTTAGTACTGGAGCCCACCTAGGCCACACTGCACAGTAGAGACGTTAGTACTGGAGCCCACCTAGGCCACACTGCACAGTAGAGTCGTTAGTACTGGAGCCCACCTAGGCCACACTGCACAGTAGAGACGTTAGTACTGGAGCCCACCTAGGCCACACTGCACAGTAGAGACGTTAGTGACTGGAGCCCACCTAGACCACACTGCACAGTAGAGACGTTAGTGACTGGAGCCCACCTAGGCCACACCAGCCTGCACAGTAGAGGTGTTAGTACTGGAGCCCACCTAGGCCACACTGCACAGTAGAGACGTTAGTGACTGGAGCCCACCTAGGCCACACTGCACAGTAGAGACGTTAGTACTGGAGCCCACCTAGGCCAAAATGCACAGTAGAGATGTTAGAACTGGAGCCCACCTAGGCCAAACTGCACAGTAGAGACGTTAGTACTGGAGCCCACCTAGGCCAAACTGCACAGTAGAAACGTTAGTACTGGAGCCCACCTGGGCCACACTGCACAGTAGAGACGTTAGTGACTGGAGCCCACCTAGGCCACACTGCACAGTAGAGACGTTAGTGACTGGAGCCCACCTAGGCCACACTGCACAGTAGAGACGTTAGTACTGGAGCCCACCTAGGCCACACCATCCTGCACAGTAGAGGTGTTAGTACTGGAGCCCACCTAGGCCACACTGCACAGTAGAGACGTTAGAACTGGAGCCCACCTAGGCCATACTGCACAGTAGAGGCGTTAGAACTGGAGCCCACCTAGGCCACACTGCACAGTAGAGGCGTTAGAACTGGAGCCCACCTAGGCCACACTGCACAGTAGAGGCGTTAGAACTGGAGCCCACCTAGGCCACACTGCACAGTAGAGACGTTAGTACTGGAGCCCACCTAGGCCACCCTGCACAGTAGAGAAGTTAGTACTGGAGCCCACCTAGGCCACCCTGCACAGTAGAGACGTTAGTACTGGAGCCCACCTAGACCACACTGCACAGTAGAGACGTTAGTACTGGAGCCCACCTAGGCCACACTGCACAGTAGAGACGTTAGTACTGGAGCCCACCGAGGCCAAACTGCACAGTAGAGACGTTAGTACTGGAGCCCACCTAGGCCACACTGCACAGTAGAGATGTTAGTACTGGAGCCCACCTATGCCACCCTGCACAGTAGAGATGTTAGTACTGGAGCCCACCTAGGCCACACTGCACAGTAGAGACGTTAGTGACTGGAGCCCACCTAGGCCACACTGCACAGTAGAGATTTTAGTACTGGAGCCCACCTAGGCCACACTGCACAGTAGAGACGTTAGTACTGGAGCCCACCTAGGCCACACTGCACAGTAGAGTCGTTAGTACTGGAGCCCACCTAGGCCACACTGCACAGTAGAGACGTTAGTACTGGAGCCCACCTAGGCCACACTGCACAGTAGAGACGTTAGTACTGGAGCCCACCTAGGCCACACCATCCTGCACAGCAGAGGTGTTAGTACTGGAGCCCACCTAGGCCACACTGCACAGTAGAGACGTTAGAACTGGAGCCCACCTAGGCCACACTGCACAGTAGAGGCGTTAGAACTGGAGCCCACCTAGGCCACACTGCACAGTAGAGAGCGTTAGAACTGGAGCCCACCTAGGCCACACTGCACAGTAGAGACGTTAGTACTGGAGCCCACCTAGGCCACCCTGCACAGTAGAGACGTTAGTACTGGAGCCCACCTAGGCCACACCTGCACAGTAGAGACGTTAGTACTGGAGCCCACCTAGACCACACTACACAGTAGAGACGTTAGAACTGGAGCCCACCTAGGCCACACTGCACAGTAGAGAAGTTAGTACTGGAGCCCACCGAGGCCACACTGCACAGTAGAGACGTTAGTGACTGGAGCCCACCTAGGCCACACTGCACAGTAGAGATTTTAGTACTGGAGCCCACCTAGGCCACACTGCACAGTAGAGACGTTAGTACTGGAGCCCACCTAGGCCACACTGCACAGTAGAGACGTTAGTACTGGAGCCCACCTAGGCCACACTGCACAGTAGAGACGTTAGTACTGGAGCCCACCTAGGCCACACTGCACAGTAGAGACGTTAGTACTGGAGCCCACCTAGGCCACACTGCACAGTAGAGACGTTAGTACTGGAGCCCACCTAGGCCACACTGCACAGTAGAGACGTTAGTGACTGGAGCCCACCTAGGCCACACTGCACAGTAGAGACGTTAGTGACTGGAGCCCACCTAGGCCACACCAGCCTGCACAGTAGAGGTGTTAGTACTGGAGCCCACCTAGGCCACACTGCACAGTAGAGACGTTAGTGACTGGAGCCCACCTAGGCCACACTGCACAGTAGAGACGTTAGTACTGGAGCCCACCTAGGCCAAAATGCACAGTAGAGATGTTAGTACTGGAGCCCACCTAGGCCAAACTGCACAGTAGAGACGTTAGTAGTGGAGCCCACCTAGGCCAAACTGCACAGTAGAAACGTTAGTACTGGAGCCCACCTGGGCCACACTGCACAGTAGAGACGTTAGTGACTGGAGCCCACCTAGGCCACACTGCACAGTAGAGACGTTAGTGACTGGAGCCCACCTAGACCACACTGCACAGTAGAGACGTTAGTGACTGGAGCCCACCTAGACCACACTGCACAGTAGAGACGTTAGTGACTGGAGCCCACCTAGACCACACTGCACATTAGACATGTTAGTGACTGGAGCCCACCTAGGCCACACTGCACAGTAGAGACGTTAGTGACTGGAGCCCACCTAGGCCACACTGCACAGTAGAGACGTTAGTGACTGGAGCCCACCTAGGCCACACTGCACAGTAGAGACGTTAGTGACTGGAGCCCACCTAGGCCACCCTGCACAGTAGAGGCGTTAGAACTGGAGCCCACCTAGGCCACACTGCACAGTAGAGACGTTAGTACTGGAGCCCACCTAGGCCACACTGCACAGTAGAGATGTTAGTACTGGAGCCCACTAGGCCACACTGCACAGTAGAGACGTTAGTGACTGGAGCCCACCTAGGCCACACCATGCACAGTAGAGGTGTTAGTACTGGAGCCCACCTAGGCCACACTGCACAGTAGAGGCGTTAGTACTGGAGCCCACCTAGGCCACACTGCACAGTAGAGACGTTAGTACTGGAGCCCACCTAGGCCACCCTGCACAGTTGAGGTGTTAGTACTGGAGCCCACCTAGGCCACACTGCACAGTAGAGATGTTAGTACTGGAGCCCACCTAGGCCACACTGCACAGTAGACGTTAGACTGGAGCCCACCTAGGCCACACTGCACAGTAGAGACGTTAGTACTGGAGCCCACCTAGGCCACACTGCACAGTAGAGACGTTAGTGACTGGAGCCCACCTAGACCACACTGCACAGTAGAGACGTTAGTGACTGGAGCCCACCTAGGCCACCAGCCTGCACAGTAGAGGTGTTAGTACTGGAGCCCACCTAGGCCACACTGCACAGTAGAGACGTTAGTGACTGGAGCCCACCTAGGCCACACTGCACAGTAGAGACGTTAGTACTGGAGCCCACCTAGGCCAAAATGCACAGTAGAGATGTTAGAACTGGAGCCCACCTAGGCCAAACTGCACAGTAGAGACGTTAGTACTGGAGCCCACCTAGGCCAAACTGCACAGTAGAGACGTTAGTACTGGAGCCCACCTGGGCCACACTGCACAGTAGAGACGTTAGTGACTGGAGCCCACCTAGGCCACACTGCACAGTAGAGACGTTAGTGACTGGAGCCCACCTAGGCCACACTGCACAGTAGAGACGTTAGTGACTGGAGCCCACCTAGACCACACTGCACAGTAGAGACGTTAGTGACTGGAGCCCACCTAGACCACACTGCACATTAGACACGTTAGTGACTGGAGCCCACCTAGGCCACACTGCACAGTAGAGACGTTAGTGACTGGAGCCCACCTAGGCCACACTGCACAGTAGAGACGTTAGTGACTGGAGCCCACCTAGGCCACACTGCACAGTAGAGACGTTAGTGACTGGAGCCCACCTAGGCCACCCTGCACAGTAGAGGCGTTAGAACTGGAGCCCACCTAGGCCACACTGCACAGTAGAGACGTTAGTACTGGAGCCCACCTAGGCCACACTGCACAGTAGAGGTGTTAGTACTGGAGCCCACCTAGGCCACACTGCACAGTAGAGACGTTAGTACTGGAGCCCACCTAGGCCACACTGCACAGTAGAGACGTTAGTGACTGGAGCCCACCTAGGCCACACTGCACAGTAGAGGCGTTAGAACTGGAGCCCACCTAGGCCACACTGCACAGTAGAGATGTTAGTACTGGAGCCCACCTAGGCCACACTGCACAGTAGAGGTGTTAGTACTGGAGCCCACCTAGGCCACACTGCACAGTAGAGATGCTAGTACTGGAGCCCATCTAGGCCACACTGCACAGTAGAGACGTTAGTTACTGGAGCCCACCTAGGCCACACCATCCTGCACAGTAGAGGTGTTAGTACTGGAGCCCACCTAGGCCACACTGCACAGTAGAGGCGTTAGTACTGGAGCCCACCTAGGCCACACTGCACAGTAGAGACGTTAGTACTGGAGCCCACCTAGGCCACACTGCACAGTAGAGGTGTTAGTACTGGAGCCCACCTAGGCCACACTGCACAGTAGAGATGTTAGTACTGGAGCCCACCTAGGCCACACTGCACAGTAGAGTTAGAGACGTTGCACAGTAGAGACTTAGTGACTGCCCACCTAGGCCACACTGCACAGTAGAGATGTTAGTACTGGAGCCCACCTAGGCCAAACTGCACAGTAGAGATGTTAGTACTGGAGCCCACCTAGGCCAAAATGCACAGTAGAGATGTTAGAACTGGAGCCCACCTAGGCCAAACTGCACAGTAGAGACGTGTACTGGAGCCCACCTAGGCCAAACTGCACAGTAGAAACGTTAGTACTGGAGCCCACCTGGGCCACACTGCACAGTAGAGACGTTAGTGACTGGAGCCCACCTAGGCCACACTGCACAGTAGAGATGTTAGTGACTGGAGCCCACCTAGGCCACACTGCACAGTAGAGACGTTAGTGACTGGAGCCCACCTAGACCACACTGCACAGTAGAGACGTTAGTGACTGGAGCCCACCTAGGCCACCCTGCACAGTAGAGGCGTTAGAACTGGAGCCCACCTAGGCCACACTGCACAGTAGAGACGTTAGTACTGGAGCCCACCTAGGCCACACTGCACAGTAGAGGTGTTAGTACTGGAGCCCACCTAGGCCACACTGCACAGTAGAGACGCTAGTACTGGAGCCCATCTAGGCCACACTACACAGTAGAGACGTTAGTGACTGGAGCCCACCTAGGCCACACCATCCTGCACAGTAGAGGTGTTAGTACTGGAGCCCACCTAGGCCACACTGCACAGTAGAGGCGTTAGTACTGGAGCCCACCTAGGCCACCCTGCACAGTAGAGACGTTAGAACTAGAGCCCACCTAGGCCACACTGCACAGTAGAGACGTTAGTACTGGAGCCCACCTAGGCCACACTGCACAGTAGATACGTTAGTGACTGGAGCCCACCTAGGCCACACTGCACAGTAGAGGTGTTAGTACGTTGCACAGTACTGTACTGGAGCCCATCTAGGCCACACTGCACAGTAGAGACGTTAGTGACTGGAGCCCACCTAGGCCACACCATCCTGCACAATAGAGGTGTTAGTACTGGAGCCCACCTAGGCCACACTGCACAGTAGAGACGTTAGTACTGGAGCCCATCTAGGCCACACTGCACAGTAGAGACGTTAGTGACTGGAGCCCACCTAGGCCACACCATCCTGCACAATAGAGGTGTTAGTACTGGAGCCCTCCTAGGCCACACTGCACAGTAGAGGCGTTAGTACTGGAGCCCACCTAGGCCACACTACACAGTAGAGACGTTAGTACTGGAGCCCACCTAGGCCACACTGCACAGTAGAGGTGTTAGTACTGGAGCCCACCTAGGCCACACTGCACAGTAGAGACGTTAGTACTGGAGCCCACCTAGGCCACACTGCACAGTAGAGACGTTAGTACTGGAGCCCACCTAGGCCACACTGCACAGTAGAATCGTTAGTACTGGAGCCCACCTAGGCCACACTGCACAGTAGAGACGTTAGTACTGGAGCCCACCTAGGCCACACTGCACAGTAGAGACGTTAGTGACTGGAGCCCACCTAGACCACACTGCACAGTAGAGACGTTAGTGACTGGAGCCCACCTAGGCCACACCAGCCTGCACAGTAGAGGTGTTAGTACTGGAGCCCACCTAGGCCACACTGCACAGTAGAGACGTTAGTGACTGGAGCCCACCTAGGCCACACTGCACAGTAGAGACGTTAGTACTGGAGCCCACCTAGGCCAAAATGCACAGTAGAGATGTTAGAACTGGAGCCCACCTAGGCCACACTGCACAGTAGAGACGTTAGTACTGGAGCCCACCTAGGCCAAACTGCACAGTAGAAACGTTAGTACTGGAGCCCACCTGGGCCACACTGCACAGTAGAGACGTTAGTGACTGGAGCCCACCTAGGCCACACTGCACAGTAGAGACGTTAGTGACTGGAGCCCACCTAGGCCACACTGCACAGTAGAGACGTTAGTACTGGAGCCCACCTAGGCCACACCATGCACAGTAGAGGTGTTAGTACTGGAGCCCACCTAGGCCACACTGCACAGTAGAGACGTTAGAACTGGAGCCCAGCCTAGGCCAAACTGCACAGTAGAGATGTTAGTACTGGAGCCCACCTAGGCCAAAATGCACAGTAGAGATGTTAGAACTGGAGCCCACCTAGGCCAAACTGCACAGTAGAGACGTTAGTACTGGAGCCCACCTAGGCCAAACTGCACAGTAGAAACGTTAGTACTGGAGCCCACCTGGGCCACACTGCACAGTAGAGACGTTAGTGACTGGAGCCCACCTAGGCCACACTGCACAGTAGAGATGTTAGTGACTGGAGCCCACCTAGGCCACACTGCACAGTAGAGACGTTAGTGACTGGAGCCCACCTAGACCACACTGCACAGTAGACACGTTAGTGACTGGAGCCCACCTAGGCCACCCTGCACAGTAGAGGCGTTAGAACTGGAGCCCACCTAGGCCACACTGCACAGTAGAGACGTTAGTACTGGAGCCCACCTAGGCCACACTGCACAGTAGAGGTGTTAGTACTGGAGCCCACCTAGGCCACACTGCACAGTAGAGACGTTAGTACTGGAGCCCATCTAGGCCACACTACACAGTAGAGACGTTAGTGACTGGAGCCCACCTAGGCCACACCATCCTGCACAGTAGAGGTGTTAGTACTGGAGCCCACCTAGGCCACACTGCACAGTAGAGGCGTTAGTACTGGAGCCCACCTAGGCCACCCTGCACAGTAGAGACGTTAGAACTGGAGCCCACCTAGGCCACACTGCACAGTAGAGACGTTAGTACTGGAGCCCACCTAGGCCACACTGCACAGTAGATACGTTAGTGACTGGAGCCCACCTAGGCCACACTGCACAGTAGAGGTGTTAGCTGGAGCCCACCTAGGCCACACTGCACAGTAGAGACGTTAGTACTGGAGCCCACCTAGGCCACACTGCACAGTAGAGACGTTAGTGACTGGAGCCCACCTAGGCCACACCATCCTGCACAGTAGAGGTGTTAGTACTGGAGCCCACCTAGGCCACACTGCACAGTAGAGACGTTAGTACTGGAGCCCACCTAGGCCACACTACACAGTAGAGACGTTAGTGACTGGAGCCCACCTAGGCCACACCATCCTGCACAATAGAGGTGTTAGTACTGGAGCCCTCCTAGGCCACACTGCACAGTAGAGGCGTTAGTACTGGAGCCCACCTAGGCCACACTGCACAGTAGAGACGTTAGTACTGGAGCCCACCTAGGCCACACTGCACAGTAGAGGTGTTAGAACTGGAGCCCACCTAGGCCACACTGCACAGTAGAGACGTTAGTACTGGAGCCCACCTAGGCCACACTGCACAGTAGAGACGTTAGTACTGGAGCCCACCTAGGCCACACTGCACAGTAGAATCGTTAGTACTGGAGCCCACCTAGGCCACACTGCACAGTAGAGACGTTAGTACTGGAGCCCACCTAGGCCACACTGCACAGTAGAGACGTTAGTGACTGGAGCCCACCTAGGCCACACTGCACAGTAGAGACGTTAGTGACTGGAGCCCACCTAGGCCACACTGCACAGTAGAGGTGTTAGTACTGGAGCCCACCTAGGCCACACTGCACAGTAGAGACGTTAGTGACTGGAGCCCACCTAGGCCACACTGCACAGTAGAGACGTTAGTACTGGAGCCCACCTAGGCCAAAATGCACAGTAGAGATGTTAGAACTGGAGCCCACCTAGGCCAAACTGCACAGTAGAGACGTTAGTACTGGAGCCCACCTAGGCCAAACTGCACAGTAGAGACGTTAGTACTGGAGCCCACCTGGGCCACACTGCACAGTAGAGACGTTAGTGACTGGAGCCCACCTAGGCCACACTGCACAGTAGAGACGTTAGTGACTGGAGCCCACCTAGGCCACACTGCACAGTAGAGACGTTAGTACTGGAGCCCACCTAGGCCACACCATCCTGCACAGTAGAGGTGTTAGTACTGGAGCCCACCTAGGCCACACTGCACAGTAGAGACGTTAGAACTGGAGCCCACCCATACTGCACAGTAGAGGCGTTAGAACTGCCCACCTAGGCCACACTGCACAGTAGAGGCGTTAGAACTGGAGCCCACCTAGGCCACACTGCACAGTAGAGGCGTTAGAACTGGAGCCCACCTAGGCCAGACTGCACAGTAGAGACGTTAGTACTGGAGCCCACCTAGGCCACCCTGCAAAGTAGAGAAGTTAGTACTGGAGCCCACCTAGGCCACCCTGCACAGTAGAGACGTTAGTACTGGAGCCCACCTAGGCCACACTGCACAGTAGCGACGTTAGTACTGGAGCCCACCTAGGCCACACTGCACAGTAGAGACGTTAGTACTGGAGCCCACCGAGGCCACACTGCACAGTAGAGACGTTAGTACTGGAGCCCACCTAGGCCACACTGCACAGTAGAGATGTTAGTACTGGAGCCCACCTATGCCACCCTGCACAGTAGAGATGTTAGTACTGGAGCCCACCTAGGCCACACTGCACAGTAGAGACGTTAGTGACTGGAGCCCACCTAGGCCACACTGCACAGTAGAGATTTTAGTACTGGAGCCCACCTAGGCCACACTGCACAGTAGAGACGTTACTGGAGCCCACCTAGGCCACACTGCACAGTAGAGACGTTAGTACTGGAGCCCACCTAGGCCACACTGCACAGTAGAGTCGTTAGTACTGGAGCCCACCTAGGCCACACTGCACAGTAGAGACGTTAGTACTGGAGCCCACCTAGGCCACACTGCACAGTAGAGACGTTAGTACTGGAGCCCACCTCCTGCACAGCAGAGGTGTTAGGGAGCCACCTAGGCCACACTGCACAGTAGAGACGTTAGAACTGGAGCCCACCTAGGCCAGCCACAGTAGAGGCGTTAGAACTGGACCCACCTAGGCCACACTGCACAGTAGAGGCGTTAGAACTGGAGCCCACCTAGGCCACACTGCACAGTAGAGACGTTAGTACTGGAGCCCACCTAGGCCACACTGCACAGTAGAGACGTTAGTACTGGAGCCCACCTAGGCCACACTGCACAGTAGAGACGTTAGTACTGGAGCCCACCTAGACCACACTGCACAGTAGAGACGTTAGTACTGGAGCCCACCTAGGCCACACTGCACAGTAGAGACGTTAGTACTGGAGCCCACCTAGGCCACACTGCACAGTAGAGACGTTAGTGACTGGAGCCCACCTAGGCCACACTGCACAGTAGAGACGTTAGTACTGGAGCCCACCTAGGCCAAAATGCACAGTAGAGATGTTAGAACTGGAGCCCACCTAGGCCAAACTGCACAGTAGAGACGTTAGTACTGGAGCCCACCTAGGCCAAACTGCACAGTAGAAACGTTAGTACTGGAGCCCACCTGGCCACACTGCACAGTAGAGACGTTAGTGACTGGAGCCCACCTAGGCCACACTGCACAGTAGAGACAGCCCACCTAGACCACACTGCACAGTAGAGACGTTAGTGACTGGAGCCCACCTAGACCACACTGCACAGTAGAGACGTTAGTGACTGGAGCCCACCTAGACCACACTGCACATTAGACACGTTAGTGACTGGAGCCCACCTAGGCCACACTGCACAGTAGAGACGTTAGTGACTGGAGCCCACCTAGGCCACACTGCACAGTAGAGACGTTAGTGACTGGAGCCCACCTAGGCCACACTGCACAGTAGAGACGTTAGTGACTGGAGCCCACCTAGGCCACCCTGCACAGTAGAGGCGTTAGAACTGGAGCCCACCTAGGCCACACTGCACAGTAGAGACGTTAGTACTGGAGCCCACCTAGGCCACACTGCACAGTAGAGATGCTAGTACTGGAGCCCATCTAGGCCACACTTACAGTAGAGACGTTAGGACTGCCCACCTAGGCCACACCATCCTGCACAGTAGAGGTGTTAGTACTGGAGCCCACCTAGGCCACACTGCACAGTAGAGGCGTTAGTACTGGAGCCCACCTAGGCCACACTGCACAGTAGAGACGTTAGTACTGGAGCCCACCTAGGCCACCCTGCACAGTAGAGGTGTTAGTACTGGAGCCCACCTAGGCCACACTGCACAGTAGAGATGTTAGTACTGGAGCCCACCTAGTGCACAGTAGACGTTAGAGACTGGAGCCCACCTAGGCCACACTGCACAGTAGAGACGTTAGTACTGGAGCCCACCTAGGCCACACTGCACAGTAGAGACGTTAGTGACTGGAGCCCACCTAGGCCACACTGCACAGTAGAGACGTTAGTGACTGGAGCCCACCTAGGCCACACCAGCCTGCACAGTAGAGGTGTTAGTACTGGAGCCCACCTAGGCCACACTGCACAGTAGAGACGTTAGTGACTGGAGCCCACCTAGGCCACACTGCACAGTAGAGACGTTAGTACTGGAGCCCACCTAGGCCAAAATGCACAGTAGAGATGTTAGAACTGGAGCCCACCTAGGCCAAACTGCACAGTAGAGACGTTAGTACTGGAGCCCACCTAGGCCAAACTGCACAGTAGAACGTTAGTAGGAGCCCACCTGGGCCACACTGCACAGTAGAGACGTTAGTGACTGGAGCCCACCTAGGCCACACTGCACAGTAGAGACGTTAGTGACTGGAGCCCACCTAGACCACACTGCACAGTAGAGACGTTAGTGACTGGAGCCCACCTAGACCACACTGCACAGTAGAGACGTTAGTGACTGGAGCCCACCTAGACCACACTGCACAGTAGACACGTTAGTGACTGGAGCCCACCTAGGCCACACTGCACAGTAGAGACGTTAGTGACTGGAGCCCACCTAGGCCACACTGCACAGTAGAGACGTTAGTGACTGGAGCCCACCTAGGCCACACTGCACAGTAGAGACGTTAGTGACTGGAGCCCACCTAGGCCACCCTGCACAGTAGAGACGTTAGAACTGGAGCCCACCTAGGCCACACTGCACAGTAGAGACGTTAGTACTGGAGCCCACCTAGGCCACACTGCACAGTAGAGGTGTTAGTACTGGAGCCCACCTAGGCCACACTGCACAGTAGAGACGTTAGTACTGGAGCCCACCTAGGCCACACTGCACAGTAGAGACGTTAGTGACTGGAGCCCACCTAGGCCACCCTGCACAGTAGAGGCGTTAGAACTGGAGCCCACCTAGGCCACACTGCACAGTAGAGATGTTAGTACTGGAGCCCACCTAGGCCACACTGCACAGTAGAGGTGTTAGTACTGGAGCCCACCTAGGCCACACTGCACAGTAGAGATGCTAGTACTGGAGCCCATCTAGGCCACACTACACAGTAGAGACGTTAGTTACTGGAGCCCACCTAGGCCACACCATCCTGCACAGTAGAGGTGTTAGTACTGGAGCCCACCTAGGCCACACTGCACAGTAGAGGCGTTAGTACTGGAGCCCACCTAGGCCACACTGCACAGTAGAGACGTTAGTACTGGAGCCCACCTAGGCCACCCTGCACAGTTGAGGTGTTAGTACTGGAGCCCACCTAGGCCACACTGCACAGTAGAGATGTTAGTACTGGAACCCACCTAGGCCACACTGCACAGTAGAGACGTTAGAGACTGGAGCCCACCTAGGCCACACTGCACAGTAGAGACGTTAGTGACTGGAGCCCACCTAGGCCAACTGCACAGGTAGAGATGTTAGTACTGGAGCCCACCTAGGCCAAACTGCACAGTAGAGATGTTAGTACTGGAGCCCACCTAGGCCAAAACTGCACAGTAGAGACGTTAGTGACTGGAGCCCACCTAGGCCACACTGCACAGTAGAGATGTTAGTGACTGGAGCCCACCTAGGCCACACTGCACAGTAGAGACGTTAGTGACTGGAGCCCACCTAGACCACACTGCACAGTAGACCGTTAGTGACTGGAGCCCACCTAGGCCACACTGCACAGTAGAGACGTTAGTGACTGGAGCCCACCTAGGCCACACTGCACAGTAGAGACGTTAGTGACTGGAGCCCACCTAGGCCACCCTGCACAGTAGAGGCGTTAGAACTGGAGCCCACCTAGGCCACACTGCACAGTAGAGACGTTAGTACTGGAGCCCACCTAGGCCACACTGCACAGTAGAGGTGTTAGTACTGGAGCCCACCTAGGCCACACTGCACAGTAGAGACGCTAGTACTGGAGCCCATCTAGGCCACACTACACAGTAGAGACGTTAGTGACTGGAGCCCACCTAGGCCACACCATCCTGCACAGTAGAGGTGTTAGTACTGGAGCCCACCTAGGCCACACTGCACAGTAGAGGCGTTAGTACTGGAGCCCACCTAGGCCACCCTGCACAGTAGAGACGTTAGAACTGGAGCCCACCTAGGCCACACTGCACAGTAGAGACGTTAGTACTGGAGCCCACCTAGGCCACACTGCACAGTAGATACGTTAGTGACTGGAGCCCACCTAGGCCACACTGCACAGTAGAGGTGTTAGTACTGGAGCCCACCTAGGCCACACTGCACAGTAGAGACGTTAGTACTGGAGCCCATCTAGGCCACACTGCACAGTAGAGACGTTAGTGACTGGAGCCCACCTAGGCCACACCATCCTGCACAATAGAGGTGTTAGTACTGGAGCCCACCTAGGCCACACTGCACAGTAGAGACGTTAGTACTGGAGCCCATCTAGGCCACACTGCACAGTAGAGACGTTAGTGACTGGAGCCCACCTAGGCCACACCATCCTGCACAGTAGAGGTGTTAGTACTGGAGCCCTCCTAGGCCACACTGCACAGTAGAGGCGTTAGTACTGGAGCCCACCTAGGCCACACTACACAGTAGAGACGTTAGTACTGGAGCCCACCTAGGCCACACTGCACAGTAGAGGTGTTAGTGCTGGAGCCCACCTAGGCCACACTGCACAGTAGAGACGTTAGTGACTGGAGCCCACCTAGGCCACCCTGCACAGTAGAGGCGTTAGAACTGGAGCCCACCTAGGCCACACTGCACAGTAGAGACGTTAGTACTGGAGCCCACCTAGGCCACCCTGCACAGTAGAGACGTTAGAACTGGAGCCCACCTAGGCCACACTGCACAGTAGAGACGTTAGTACTGGAGCCCTCCTAGGCCACACTGCACAGTAGAGGCGTTACTGGAGCCCACCTAGGCCACACTACACAGTAGAGACGTTAGTACTGGAGCCCACCTAGGCCACACTGCACAGTAGAGATGTTAGTACTGGAGCCCACCTAGGCCACACTGCACAGTAGAGACGTTAGTGACTGGAGCCCACCTAGGCCACACTGCACAGTAGAGACGTTAGTACTGGAGCCCACCTAGGCCACACTGCACAGTAGAGACGTTAGTACTGGAGCCCACCTAGGCCACACTGCACAGTAGAGATGTTAGTACTGGAGCCCACCTAGGCCACACCATCCTGCACAGTAGAGACGTTAGTACTGGAGCCCACCTGGGCCACACTGCACAGTAGAGACGTTGGTGGCCACACTGCACAGTAGAGACGTTAGTACTGGAGCCCACCTAGGCCACACTGCACAGTAGAGACGTTAGTGACTGGAGCCCACCTAGGCCACACTGCACAGTAGAGACGTTAGTGACTGGAGCCCACCTAGGCCACACTGCACAGTAGAGACGTTAGTGACTGGAGCCACCTAGACCACACTGCACAGTAGAGACGTTAGTGACTGGAGCCCACCTAGGCCACACTGCACAGTAGAGACGTTAGTGACTGGAGCCCACCTAGGCCACACTGCACAGTAGAGACGTTAGTACTGGAGCCCACCTAGGCCACACTGCACAGTAGAGATGTTAGTGACTGGAGCCCACCATAGGCCACACCATCCTGCACAGTAGAGGTGTTAGTACTGGAGCCCACCTGGGCCACACTGCACAGTAGAGACGTTAGTACTGGAGCCCACCTAGGCCACACTGCACAGTAGAGGCGTTAGTACTGGAGCCCACCTAGGCCACACTGCACAGTAGAGACGTTAGTGACTGGAGCCCACCTAGGCCACACTGCACAGTAGAGACGTTAGTGACTGGAGCCCACCTAGACCACACTGCACAGTAGAGACGTTAGTGACTGGAGCCCACCTAGACCACACTGCACAGTAGAGACGTTAGTGACTGGAGCCCACCTAGGCCACACTGCACAGTAGAGACGTTAGTGACTGGAGCCCACCTAGGCCACACTGCACAGTAGAGACGTTAGTGACTGGAGCCCACCTAGGCCACACTGCACAGTAGAGACGTTAGTACTGGAGCCCACCTAGGCCACACTGCACAGTAGAGGTGTTAGTACTGGAGCCCACCTAGGCCACACTGCACAGTAGAGACGTTAGTACTGGAGCCCACCTAGGCCACACCATCCTGCACAATAGAGGTGTTAGTACTGGAGCCCACCTAGGCCACACTGCACAGTAGAGGCGTTAGTACTGGAGCCCACCTAGGCCACACTGCACAGTAGAGACGTTAGTGTCTGGAGCCCACCTAGGCCACACTGCACAGTAGAGACGTTAGTGACTGGAGCCCACCTAGGCCACACTGCACAGTAGAGACGTTAGTACTGGAGCCCACCTAGGCCACCCTGCACAGTAGAGGCGTTAGAACTGGAGCCCACCTAGGCCACACTGCACAGTAGAGACGTTAGTACTGGAGCCCACCTAGGCCACCCTGCACAGTAGAGACGTTAGAACTGGAGCCCACCTAGGCCACACTGCACAGTAGAGACGTTAGTACTGGAGCCCACCTAGGCCACACTGCACAGTAGAGGCGTTAGTACTGGAGCCCACCTAGGCCACACTGCACAGTAGAGACGTTAGTACTGGAGCCCACCTAGGCCACACTGCACAGTAGAGACGTTAGAACAGGAGCCCACATAGGCCACACTGCACAGTAGAGACGTTAGTGACTGGAGCCCACCTAGGCCACACTGCACAGTAGAGACGTTAGTGACTGGAGCCCACCTAGGCCACACTGCACAGTAGAGGCGTTAGTACTGGAGCCCACCTAGGCCACACTACACATTAGAGACGTTAGTGACTGGAGCCCACCTAGGCCACACTGCACAGTAGAGACGTTAGTACTGGAGCCCACCTAGGCCACACTGCACAGTAGAGACGTTAGTACTGGAGCCCACCTAGGCCACACTGCACAGTAGAGACATTAGTACTGGAGCCCACCTAGGCCACACTGCACAGTAGAGATGTTAGAACTGGAGCCCACATAGGCCACACCATCCTGCACAGTAGAGGTGTTAGTACTGGAGCCCACCTGGGCCACACTGCACAGTAGAGGCGTTAGTACTGGAGCCCACCTAGGCCACACTGCACAGTAGAGACGTTAGTGACTGGAGCCCACCTAGGCCACACTGCACAGTAGAGACGTTAGTACTGGAGCCCACCTAGGCCACACTGCACAGTAGAGACGTTAGTACTGGAGCCCACCTAGGCCACACTGCACAGTAGAGGTTAGTACTGGAGCCCACCTAGGCCACACTGCCAGTAGAGATGTTAGAACGGGAGCCCACATAGGCCACACCATCCTGCACAGTAGAGGTGTTAGTACTGGAGCCCACCTGGGCCACACTGCACAGTAGAGACGTTAGTACTGGAGCCCACCTAGGCCACACTGCACAGTAGACGTTAGTACTGGAGCCCACCTAGGCCACACTGCACAGTAGAGACGTTAGTGACTGGAGCCCACCTAGGCCACACTGCACAGTAGAGACGTTAGTGACTGGAGCCCACCTAGACCACACTGCACAGTAGAGACGTTAGTGACTGGAGCCCACCTAGACCACACTGCACAGTAGAGACGTTAGTGACTGGAGCCCACCTAGGCCACACTGCACAGTACAGACGTTAGTGACTGGAGCCCACCTAGGCCACACTGCACAGTGGAGACGTTAGTACTGGAGCCCACCTAGGCCACACTGCACAGTAGAGATGTTAGAACGGGAGCCCACATAGGCCACACCATCCTGCACAGTAGAGGTGTTAGTACTGGAGCCCACCTGGGCCACACTGCACAGTAGAGACGTTAGTACTGGAGCCCACCTAGGCCACACTGCACAGTAGAGGCGTTAGTACTGGAGCCCACCTAGGCCACACTGCACAGTAGAGACGTTAGTGACTGGAGCCCACCGAGGCCACACTGCACAGTAGAGACGTTAGTGACTGGAGCCCACCTAGACCACACTGCACAGTAGAGACGTTAGTGACTGGAGCCCACCTAGACCACACTGCACAGTAGAGACGTTAGTGACTGGAGCCCACCTAGGCCACACTGCACAGTAGAGACGTTAGTGACTGGAGCCCACCTAGGCCACACTGCACAGTAGAGACGTTAGTACTGGAGCCCACCTAGGCCACACTGCACAGTAGAGATGTTAGAACGGGAGCCCACATAGGCCACACCATCCTGCACAGTAGAGGTGTTAGTACTGGAGCCCACCTGGGCCACACTGCACAGTAGAGACGTTAGTACTGGAGTCCACCTAGGCCACACTGCACAGTAGAGACGTTAGTGACTGGAGCCCACCTAGGCCACACTGCACAGTAGAGACGTTAGTGACTGGAGCCCACCTAGACCACACTGCACAGTAGAGACGTTAGTGACTGGAGCCCACCTAGACCACTGCACAGTAGAGACGTTAGTGACTGGAGCCCACCTAGGCCACACTGCACAGTAGAGACGTTAGTGACTGGAGCTCACCTAGGCCACACTGCACAGTAGAGACGTTAGTGACTGGAGCCCACCTAGGCCACACTGCACAGTAGAGACGTTAGTGACTGGAGCCCACCTAGGCCACACTGCACAGTAGAGACGTTAGTGACTGGAGCCCACCTAGGCCACACTGCACAGTAGAGACGTTAGTACTGGAGCCCACCTAGGCCACACTGCACAGTAGAGATGTTAGAACGGGAGCCCACATAGGCCACACCATCCTGCACAGTAGAGGTGTTAGTACTGGAGCCCACCTGGGCCACACTGCACAGTAGAGACGTTAGTACTGGAGCCCACCTAGGCCACACTGCACAGTAGAGACGTTAGTGACTGGAGCCCACCTAGGCCACACTGCACAGTAGAGGCGTTAGTGACTGGAGCCCACCTAGACCACACTGCACAGTAGAGACGTTAGTGACTGGAGCCCACCTAGGCCACACTGCACAGTAGAGACGTTAGTGACTGGAGCCCACCTAGGCCACACTGCACAGTAGAGACGTTAGTGACTGGAGCCCACCTAGGCCACACTGCACAGTAGAGACGTTAGTGACTGGAGCCCACCTAGGCCACACTGCACAGTAGAGACGTTAGTGACTGGAGCCCACCTAGGCCACACTGCACAGTAGAGACGTTAGTGACTGGAGCCCACCTAGACCACACTGCACAGTAGAGAGAGATGGCCGCCTCGCTTCGCGTTCCTAGGAAACTATGCAGTTTTTTTTACTTGTTATTTCTTACATTGGTACCCCAGGTCATCTTAGGTTTCATTACATACAGTCGAGAAGAACTACTGAACATAAGAGCAGCGTCAACTCACCATCAGTACGACCAAGAATATGACTTTCGCGTAGCGGATCCTGTGTTCTGCCTTTCACCCAGGACAACGGAATGGATCCCAGCCGGCGACCCCAAAAAACGACTTTGAAAAAGGGGAAAACGAAGCGGTCTTCTGGTCAGACTCCGGAGACGGGCACACCGTGCATCACTCCCTAGCATTCTCCTCGCCAATGTCCAGTCTCTTGACAACAAGGTTGATGAAATCCGAGCAAGGGTAGCATTCCAGAGGGACATCAGAGACTGTAACGTTCTTTGCTTCACGGAAACATGGCTCACTGGAGAGACGCTATCGGAGACGGTGCAGCCAGCTGGTTTCTCCACGCATCGCGCCGACAGAAACAAACATCTTTCTGATAAGAAGAGGGGCGGGGGCGTATGCTTTATGGTTAACGAGACGTGGTGTGGCCACAACAACATACAGGAACTCAAGTCCTTCTGTTCACCTGATTTAGAATTCCTCACAATCAAATGTAGACCGCATTATCTACCAAGGGAATTCTCTTCGATTATAATCACAGCCGTATATATTCCCCCCCAAGCAGACACATCGATGGCTCTGAACAAACTTTATTTGACTCTTTGCAAACTGGAATCCATATATCCGGAGGCTGCATTCATTGTAGCTGGGGATTTTAACAAGGCTAATCTGAAAACAAGACTCCCTAAATTTTATCAGCATATCGATTGCGCAACCAGGGCTGGAAAAACCTTGGATCATTGCTATTCCAATTTCCGCGACGCATATAAGGCCCTGCCCCACTCTCCTTTCGGAAAAGCTGACCACGACTCCATTTTGTTGATCCCTGCCTACAGACAGAAACTAAAACAAGAAGCTCCCGCGCTGAGGTCTGTTCAACGCTGGTCCGACCAATCTGATTCCACACTCCAAGACTGCTTCCATCATGTGGACTGGGATATGTTCCGTATTGCGTCAGACAACAACATTGACGAATACGCTGATTCGATGAGCGAGTTCATTAGAACGTGCGTTGAAGATGTCGTTCCCATAGCAACGATTAAAACATTCCCAAACCAGAAACCGTGGATTGATGGCAGCATTCGCGTGAAATTGAAAGCGCAAACCACTGCTTTTAATCAGGGCAAGGTGACTGGAAACATGACCGAATACAAACAGTGTAACTATTCCCTCCGCAAGGCAATCAAACAAGCTAAGCGTCAGTATAGAGACAAAGTAGAATCTCAATTCAACGGCTCAGACACAAGAGGTATGTGGCAGGGTCTACAGTCAATCACGGATTACAAAAAGAAAACCAGCACCGTCACGGACCAGGATGTCTTGCTCCCAGGCAGACTAAATAACTTTTTTGGCCGCTTTGAGGACAATACAGTGCCACTGACACTGCCCGCAACTAAAACATGCGGACTCTCCTTCACTGCAGCCGACGTGAGGAAAACATTTAAACGTGTCAACCCTCGCAAGGCTGCAGGCCCAGACGGCATCCCCAGCCGGGCCCTCAGAGCATGCGCAGAACAGCTGGCTGGTGTGTTTACGGACATATTCAATCAATCCCTATCCCAGTCTGTTGTTCCCACATGCTTCAAGAGGGCCACCATTGTTCCTGTTCCCAAGAAAGCTAAGGTAACTGAGCTAAACGACTACCGCCCCGTAGCACTCACTTCCGTCATCATGAAGAGCTTTGAGAGACTAGTCAAGGACCATATCACCTCCACCCTACCTGACACCCTAGACCCACTCCAATTTGCTTACCGCCCAAATAGGTCCACAGACAATGCAATCTCAACCACACTGCACACTGCCCTAACCCATCTGGAAAAGAGGAATACCTATGTGAGAATGCTGTTCATCGACTACAGCTCGGCATTCAACACCATAGTGCCCTCCAAGCTCGTCATCAAGCTCGAGACCCTGGGTCTCGACCCCGCCCTGTGCAACTGGGTACTGGACTTCCTGACGGGCCGCCCCCAGGTGGTGAGGGTAGGCAACAACATCTCCACCCCGCTGATCCTCAACACTGGGGCCCCACAAGGGTGCGTTCTGAGCCCTCTCCTGTACTCCCTGTTCACCCACGACTGCGTGGCCACGCACGCCTCCAACTCAATCATCAAGTTTGCGGACGACACAACAGTGGTAGGCTTGATTACCAACAACGACGAGACGGCCTACAGGGAGGAGGTGAGGGCCCTCGGAGTGTGGTGTTAGGAAAATAACCTCACACTCAACGTCAACAAAACTAAGGAGATGATTGTGGACTTCAGGAAACAGCAGAGGGAACACCCCCTATCCACATCGATGGAACAGTAGTGGAGAGGGTAGTAAGTTTTAAGTTCCTCGGCGTACACATCACAGACAAACTGAAATGGTCCACCCACACAGACAGCATCGTGAAAAAGGCGCAGCAGCGCCTCTTCAACCTCAGGAGGCTGAAGAAATTCGGCTTGTCACCAAAAGCACTCACAAACTTCTACAGATGCACAATCGAGAGCATCCTGTCGGGCCCTATCACCGCCTGGTACGGCAACTGCTCCGCCCACAACCGTAAGGCTCTCCAGAGGGTAGTGAGGTCTGCACAACGCATCACCGGGGGCAAACTACCTGCCCTCCAGGACACCTACACCACCCAATGTCACAGGAAGGCCATAAAGATCATCAAGGACAACAACCACCCGAGCCACTGCCTGTTCACCCCGCAATCATCCAGAAGGCGAGGTGAGTACAGGTGCATCAAAGCTGGGACCGAGAGACTGAAAAACAGCTTCTATCTCAAGGCCATCAGACTGTTAAACAGCCACCACTAACATTGAGTGGCTGCTGCCAACACACTGACTCAACTCCAGCCACTTTAATAATGGGAATTGATGGGAAATGATGTAAATATATCACTAGCCACTTTAAACAATGCTACCTAATATAATGTTTACACACCCTACATTATTCATCTCATATGTATACGTATATACTGTACTCTATATCATCTACTGCATCCTTATGTAATACATGTATCACTAGTCACTTTAACTATGCCACTTTGTTTACATACTCATCTCATTTGTATATACTGCACTCAATACCATCTACTGTATCTTGCCTATGCCGCTCTGTACCATCACTCATTCATATATCTTTATGTACATATTCTTTATCCCCTTACACTTGTGTCTATAAGGTAGTAGTTTTGGAATTGTTAGCTAGATTACTTGTTGGTTATTACTGCATTGTCGGAACTAGAAGCACAAGCATTTCGCTACACTCGCACTAACATCTGCTAACCATGTGTACGTGACAAATACAATTTGATTTGATTTGATTTGATTGGGGATGGGACAGATGGGAGTCATCAGACCAGGTAGGTCTGAGGCATGGTTCTCGGGCTCAGGTCCTCTGGGAGGAGAGAGAGAGAGAATTACAGGGAGCATAATTAACATCTCACAGGACATCTGATAAGACAGGGAGCATACTTTAGATCACACTCATGATAAGACAGGAGAAATACAGTAGATATAACAGGAGAAATACAGTAGATATAACAGGAGAAATACAGTAGATATAACAGGAGAAATACAGTAGATATAACAGGGAGAAATACAGGAGAAATACAGGAGAAATACAGTAGATATAACAGGAGAAACACAGTAGATATAACAGGGAGAAATACAGTAGATATAACAGGGAGAAATACAGTAGATATAACAGGAGAAATAACAGTAGAAATACAGGAGAAATACAGTAGATATAACAGGGAGAAATACAGTAGATATAACAGGAGAAATACAGTAGATATAACAGGAGAAATACAGTAGATATAACAGGGAGAAATACAGTAGATATAACAGGAGAAATACAGTAGATATAACAGGAGAAATACAGTAGATATAACAGGAGAAATACAGTAGATATAACAGGAGAAATACAGTAGATATAACAGGGAGAAATACAGTAGATATAACAGTACAGTAGATATAACAGGAGAAATACAGTAGATATAACAGGAGAAATACAGTAGATATAACAGGAGAAATACAGTAGATATAACAGGGAGAAATACAGTATACAGAGATATAACAGGAGAAATACAGTAGATATAACAGGGAGAAATACAGGAGAAATACAGTAGATATAACAGGAGAAATACAGTAGATATAACAGGAGAAATACAGGAGAAATACAGTAGATATAACAGGGAGAAATACAGTAGATATAACAGGAGAAATACAGTAGATATAACAGGGAGAATATACAGTAGATATAACAGGAGAAATACAGTAGATATAACAGGAGAAATACAGTAGATATAACAGGAGAAATACAGTAGATATAACAGGGAGAAATACAGTAGATATAACAGGGAGAAATACAGTAGATATAACAGGAGAAATACAGTAGATATAACAGGGAGAAATACAGTAGATATAACAGGGAGAAATACAGTAGATATAACAGGAGAAATACAGTAGATATAACAGGGAGAAATACAGTAGATATAACAGGAGAAATACAGTAGATATAACAGGGAGAAATACAGTAGATATAACAGGGAGAAATACAGTAGATATAACAGGAGAAATACAGTAGATATAACAGGAGAAATACAGGAGAAATACAGTAGATATAACAGGAGAAATACAGGAGAAATACAGTAGATATAACAGGGAGAAATACAGTAGATATAACAGGGAGAAATACAGTAGATATAACAGGAGAAATACAGTAGATATAACAGGGAGAAATACAGTAGATATAACAGGGAGAAATACAGTAGATATAACAGGGAGAAATACAGTAGATATAACAGGAGAAATACAGTAGATATAACAGGAGAAATACAGGAGAAATACAGTAGATATAACAGGAGAAATACAGGAGAAATACAGTAGATATAACAGGGAGAAATACAGTAGATATAACAGGAGAAATACAGTAGATATAACAGGAGAAATACAGTAGATATAACAGGAGAAAAGAGCAGTACTGAAGACGTGGTTTGACAATCTCCCCCCGTCATGCGCATCAGCGATTATTGGACTCATCTGGACTCATTCACTTTTGTCATTAACTTCCCTATATCTGTCCGGTCCCCCGCTCTGTTCCCTGCTTCAGCTTTGATTGTCATATAACCTTATATACCCGTGTGCTGACCCTGTCTTGTTCCATGTCTGTTCCTGATTAAATGTTCAACTCCCTGTACCTGCTTCTCATCCCCGGCGTCGGTCCTTACAGAAGTAGTCTAATCAGATTAAAACATCGTGACAGGTTGTGTTTATGCCACACATAAAAGGTAATACACCAAGAGATGACAGCCTTTTGGTCGTCCCGCCTCCGACAACCAATGTAGCGAATGGCGGGACAAGGAAGTGAAACCGGGTCACTGTCATGAAAGGCAAGCATCCTATGCATCGTGCCAATAGGGTTAACCCACTTGGTAGGAATTGTACCATGGCTCATATTCCGAATATTGTGACAGTGTAATGGTTTTGGAATGACAGTCACGGGGACCTGGCTCCCATCGGTTTTATGTAGCAACATTTGAAAATGTGTTTTTTTTTATACATTGGGT
The DNA here is from genome assembly GCF_018296145.1 of Oncorhynchus tshawytscha. Classification (NCBI taxonomy): domain Eukaryota; kingdom Metazoa; phylum Chordata; class Actinopteri; order Salmoniformes; family Salmonidae; genus Oncorhynchus; species Oncorhynchus tshawytscha. The sequence goes on from NC_056454.1 coordinate 49,015,401, forward strand.
AAACGTATAGACTAAAAGTATGGTAGATCATACACAAATGTGCACCCGATTGATACAAATCATCATGGTATCATTCAGGCCTACTTTCCATTCTGCCTTTGCCAACTGCTATGCTTTATCTTGGCCAGGTCGCAGTTGTAAATGAGAACTTGTTCTCAACTTGCCTAAATGGTTAAATAAAGGTGAAATAAAATTTAAAAAATTCAACATTTGATTGGGATGGTTTTTTGGGGGAAAAAAATGGTGAAAATAACTGTTTCAGCATGTATCAGAGATTTTATAGAGCCTATATGCTATATATCTTACCTTTTATCAATGTTTACTTCAGACTGACTAGTATAAGAATATGTTGAAGATAAATACACAACTCAGAGGACGAGAGTACTAATGGGCAATAGGGAATTGTAAATAAGAGTTGGGTTTCAGTTCAACAGCTGTTAGAATCTGTGGAATGTCACTCCTAAACTCAGAGCTACATGTGCTATGTTCTGGACATTGAGTCTGGAGTAGGATACTTGTTATTTGGCCATTGGCCAGTTGTACTGCAAGGACTTCTGATTGGTCAACCCCAGGCTAGGGTGGGGGGTTATGAAGCATCCTGTTCCTTTGTTCGGTGGAGAAAAGCTGAGGACAGGGGAGACTGAACATCTACCTCCCAGCATTACATCTTGATTTGTCCATCTCAAATAGACCTGTTTTTCTCCCCCTGATTTGCTTTGAAGTTTGTGTTATTGTGTTATTGAAGAAGAAAACCAGCATCTATTGAGTTCCAATGTCCCGTAAACTGAATGTCCAAATCAATTTAAAGAATCTACGAAAATGAGTTTTCACAGCAACTCAATTAGAAAGGAACGTAATTATCTAATCTAATTAACTAGCTGGAATTGGCTAAGGAAATATTGTCTTCTGTACTTGTTGTAGCAGTTAGACAGCTACTTTTAGACAGCTACTTTTGTAAAAACATTTCGACAGTGACAATGTAGTCTACTCTAGTTGGTGTCAAGCCATACTCATCTCGGTTACCCAGAAGTACGTTTCTTTCCAAAGGTCACTTTATTGCCGTTGACACATTTGTATTACAGCGCCATCTAGTGGTAAATTATCGTTATATTTCTTTGTGATAAATCACATGACAACAACTTTGTCTCATGCCCTTAACCTAGTTGACTAGTTGCCCATTCACAAAATAACCTCTGTCTCATGCCCTTAACCTAGTTGACTAGTAGCCCATTCACAAAATAACCTCTGTCTCATGCCCTTAACCTAGTTGACTAGTAGCCCATTCACAAAATAACCTCCGTGTCATACCCTTAACCTAGTTGACTAGTAGCCCATTCACAAAATAACCTCCGTGTCATACCCTTAACCTAGTTGACTAGTAGCCCATTCACAAAATAACCTCCGTGTCATACCCTTAACCTAGTTGACTAGTAGCCCATTCACAAAATAACCTCCGTGTCATGCCCTTAACCTAGTTGACTAGTAGCCCATTCACAAAATAACCTCCGTGTCATGCCCTTAACCTAGTTGACTAGTAGCCCATTCACAAAATAACCTCCGTGTCATACCCTTAACCTAGTTGACTAGTAGCCCATTCACAAAATAACCTCCGTGTCATGCCCTTAACCTTGTTGATCAGCCTCCAGTCCGCCATCATTCTTTTCATGGTTTTGATTGTACTGTTCTGAACTCTAAACCAATGGGACCTGAACAAGTGGAATGAACAGGGGGACCGGTTTCCCCTTCAGCTGGTTTAACAGGGAGAGAAGGAGTGTTTTTATTTCCTCTGTGGTTTTGGGGGGGTTGTAGGGCTTTTTTAATGCACTCGGTTTTAAGAGTTGGGTGGAGCAGTATTTAGTAAGGAAGCATTTTATAGCAGGACTGGTTTGAAGGGGGGAGATGGAGGGAGAGAGATGGAGGGATGAGGTCTGGACCGCAGTAAGTCTACGTCTCAAATTACACCATATTCCCTACGTAGTGCACTACTTTAAGGTTCTAATCAATAGGACTCTGGTCAGAGGTAGTGTACTATGTAGGGAATCGGGTGCCATTTGGGAGGTGTGCTAAGTTGCTGGAAAACCTAAAGCCCTACGTCTGACCAGCAGCGCAGCATAGCATACTTCCCATTCTTCTTGCTGACCTCAGGCTGGCCACGACACTTTCTTTCACTGCACACACACACACACACACACACACACACACACACACACACACACACACACACACACGTTCCTCTAGAAGTGAGTGGCATGGCAGGTTATAGGCCATGGCACCCTATTCCCTATATAGTGCACTACTTTAGACTAGGTCTGATCGGGCTGAAATGGCACACTATTCCCTATATAGTGCATTACTTTAGACCAGGTCTGATGGGCTGAAATGGCACCCTATTCCCTACACAGGGCACTATGCATCCTCTGGTTTCAGTTATGTCTTCAGATGTCTGACCATAGTGTGTGGTAAACAGCTATAATTCAGCCAGTCAGAGACATAAAATGCTCATCTAACACGCATAATGAATAATGAAGTTATGAAAATATAATTAGCTTCAGATGGCTAATTAAATCTGAATTTCATTCTATTTTTATTTTATTATTTATTATTATTTTATTTATTTTATTGTTGACCGATGTGTATTTTATGTTATATAGTTACCGTTGGAAAATAATTTTAAAAAGTGTGGATCAGTCAGCAGACTTATAAAGAACCAGAGACATATACTCAGATTTTTTTAAACATTTTTTTAAAATAATGAATATCGTTCTTATTCTAGACATGTATAGTGCATTGTTTAAATTTTCCTCAGATGTTGTTAAATAGGCGATAACACGGCTGCCGAATAATGTTGTAGTGTCATGTAAAATGCATCCATAACGGCTGAAACCTCAAAGTCCCAAATCTCTAAATTTACATGGTACTGTGAGGGACCAACCAGAGGGGACAGTACAGCCCAACATTTAGATTAGTCTGCCTCGCTGTGACTGTCCAAACTAAATCTCCCCATAGCCGTGCTCAGATGTTACATTGACCAGATTGAGCACACATTCAACCAATCACAATTTACAGTGGACATTCCTCAAATCAGTCACTACTTATTTATTGTAAAAGCCCCCACAACGTGGTTACTTATGTCTAAATTCAATATATTTGTCTGTTTTCACTGCATAATATGAAGTTGTTGTCTCTTTTCAGGTTTTAGAAAAAGTGACTGCTTAAACGCTAGCTCCCATTCGTATAAGCAAGTTAGCATAGGTAGCGTACAGAAATTAAACAGAAATTGGTGGTGTTAGTCAATGTCGTTTTTTAACTGCACTGCAGTTAATTGGTGACGATGACATGAACGTGTGTTGGGATTAACATCCATACAAGCATTATACTCTGATTTTTACCTCAACATAGTGTGAAATACACATTTAAAACTATATCCTAAATGCTGGCTATTTTTGCTGGGGGCCAATGAGGAGACTTGGGATCTTTCCTCCCACGCGTTTCCATGGCAATTCCATTGTTTCGGTCGAGTTCCACTGACCCCGTTTACTGCGTCTGTGATGTCCAGTCTCACCTCGCCCAGATATGTGCTTTACCCAGGAGTCTCCTTCTCCCTGTCCTGCGGAGCATGGTGTTTTTCCTGGCCCACGGCGGCCCGGTGTGTGTGTGTGTGTGTGTGTGTGTGTGTGTGTGTGTGTGTGTGTGTGTGTGAGAGAGCCATGATGAGGAAATGATAAAGGACAGCGGTCAGAATGCCACTGGCTGTCAGCTCCATTTAGTGGAATGTCATTCCATAAACTTTCTTTATTTTCCCTTTGCTCTCTCTGTCTCTCTCTCTGTCTCTCTCTCTCTCTCTCTCTCTCTCTCTCTCTCTCTCTCTCCCTCTGTCTCTATCTCTCTCTCTCTCTCTCTCTCTCTCTCTCTCTGTCTCTCTCTGTCTCTCTCTCTGTCTCTGTCTCTCTCTCTCTCTATCTCTGTCTGTCTCTGTCTCTCTCTCTCTGTCTATCTCTGTCCCTCTCTCTGTCTCTATCTGTCTCTCTCTCTCTGTCTCTCTCTGTCTCTCTATCTCTGTCCCTCTCTCTGTCTCTCTCTCTGTCTCTCTCTCTGTCTGTCTCTGTCTCTCTCTCTCTCTCTGTCTCTCTATCTCTGTCCCTCTGTCTCTGTCTCTCTCTGTCTCTCTGTCCCTCTCTCTGTCTCTCTCTGTCTCTCTGTCTCTCTCTCTCTGTCCCTCTGTCTCTCTCTGTCTCTCTGTCCCTCTCTCTGTCTCTCTCTCTGTCTGTCTCTGTCTCTCTCTCTGTCTCTCTATCTCTGTCCCTCTGTCTCTGTCTCTCTCTGTCTCTGTCTCTCTGTCCCTCTCTCTGTCTCTCTCTGTCTCTCTCTGTCTCTCTCTGTCCCTCTGTCTCTCTCTGTCTCTCTGTCTCTCTCTCTGTCTCTCTGTCTCTCTGTCTCTCTCTCCTCTTTCAGTTTTTAATTATTTTTTTTACCCTTTACTCTTATTCTCCTGACTGTCTCAGACAGAGTGTGGACTGCTGGGATGAATGTAGTAGAGGCTTGGGGTTTGGTTTGGTGTATTTTAGTCTTGTTTCCATCCCTCCTGTGCTGCTATGGAAATGACCATCATACGGTCATACACCCGTTCATATCTAGCCTGGATGACAGAGGAATCCTCGATATGATGTAGCCTGAGTGCCAGACTGTTTCTGCTCACTTACAAACTCCTTAAGGAGACAATTGCAAGAGAGCAAATAAAACAGACTGTCACCCAGGCTACGTCATATCGAGGCTTTCTCTGTTGTTGGCACCCAGGCTACATCATATCGAGCCTTTATCTGTTGTTGGCACCCAGGCTACATCATATCGAGCCTTTATCTGTTGTTGGCACCCAGGCTATTGAGGCTTTCAAATCAAATCAAAGTTTATTTGTCAAGCACGCCGAACACAACAGGTGTAGTAGACCTTACAGTGAAATGCTGAATACAACAGGTGTAGTAGACCTTACAGTGAAATGCTGAATACAACAGGTGTAGTAGACCTTACAGTGAAATGCTGAATACAACAGGTGTAGTAGACCTTACAGTGAAATGCTGAATACAACAGGTGTAGTAGACCTCACAGTGAAATGCTGAATACAACAGGTGTAGTAGACCTCACAGTGAAATGCTGAATACAACAGGTGTAGTAGACCTTACAGTGAAATGCTGTATACAACAGGTGTATTAGACCTTACAGTGAAATGCTGAATACAACAGGTGTAGTAGACCTGTACAGTGAAATGCTGAATACAACAGGTGTAGTAGACCTTACAGTGAAATGCTGAATACAACAGGTGTAGTAGACCTCACAGTGAAATGCTGAATACAACAGGTGTAGTAGACCTTACAGTGAAATGCTGTATACAACAGGTGTATTAGACCTTACAGTGAAATGCTGAATACAACAGGTGTAGTAGACCTCACAGTGAAATGCTGAATACAACAGGTGTAGTAGACCTTAGAGTGAAATGCTGAATACAACAGGTGTATTAGACCTTACAGTGAAATGCTGAATACAACAGGTGTAGTAGACCTTCCAGTGAAATGCTGAATACAACAGGTGTAGTAGACCTTACAGTGAAATGCTGAATACAACAGGTGTAGTAGACCTTACAGTGAAATGCTGAATACAACAGGTGTAGTAGACCTCACAGTGAAATGCTGAATACAACAGGTGTAGTAGACCTTACAGTGAAATGCTGAATACAACAGGTGTAGTAGACCTCACAGTGAAATGCTTAATACAACAGGTGTAGTAGACCTTACAGTGAAATGCTGAATACAACAGGTGGGTGTAGTAGACCTCACAGTGAAATGCTGAATACAACAGGTGTAGTAGACCTCACAGTGAAATGCTGAATACAACAGGTGTAGTAGACCTTACAGTGAAATGCTGAATACAACAGGTGTAGTAGACCTTACAGTGAAATGCTGAATACAACAGGTGTAGTAGACCTTACAGTGAAATGCTGAATACAACAGGTGTAGTAGACCTTACAGTGAAACGCTGAATACAACAGGTGTAGTAGACCTTACAGTGAAATGCTGAATACAACAGGTGTAGTAGACCTCACAGTGAAATGCTGAATACAACAGGTGTAGTAGACCTCACAGTGAAATGCTCAATACAACAGGTGTAGTAGACCTCACAGTGAAATGCTGAATACAACAGGTGTAGTAGACCTTACAGTGAAATGCTGAATACAACAGGTGTAGTAGACCTTACAGTGAAATGCTGAATACAACAGGTTTAGTAGACCTTACAGTGAAATGCTGAATACAACAGGTGTAGTAGACCTTACAGTGAAATGCTGAATACAACAGGTGTAGTAGACCTCACATTGAAATTCCGAATGCAACAGGTGTAGTAGACCTTACAGTGAAATGCAGGTGTAGTAGACCCCACAGTGAAATGCTGAATACAACAGGTGTAGTAGACCTTACAGTGAAATGCTGAATACAACAGGTGTAGTAGACCTCACAGTGAAATGCTGAATACAACAGGTGTAGTAGACCTTACAGTGAAATGCTGAATACAACAGGTGTAGTAGACCTCACAGTGAAATGCTGAATACAACAGGTGTAGTAGACCTTACAGTGAAATGCTGAGTACAAAAGGTGTAGTAGACCTCACAGTGAAATGCTGAATACAACAGGTGTAGTAGAACTTACAGTGAAACTGACTTACAGGCTCTAACCAATGGTGCCAAAAAAAGGTGTGTGTATGTGTGTGTGACAATAGGTAAGTCAAAGAGATAAAACAACAGTGAAAAAACATTTGAAAATAAGAGTAGTAGTAGGCACCTGTTAGTCAGGCTTATTGAGCTAGTACATGTAGGTATCGTTAAAGTGACTATGCATATATTTATTTATTTATTTATTTATTTAACCAGGTAGGCAAGTTGAGAACAAGTTCTCATTTACAATTGCGACCTGGCCAAGATAAAGCAAAGCAGTTCGACACATACAACGACACAGAGTTACACATGGAATAAAACAAACATACAGTCAATAATACAGTATAAACAAGTCTATATACGATGTGAGCAAATGAGGTGAGATAAGGGAGGTAAAGGCAAAAAAAGGCCATGGTGGCAAAGTAAATACAATATAGCAAGTAAAACACTGGAATGGTAGATTTGCAGTGGAAGAATGTGCAAAGTAGAAATAAAAATAATGGGGTGCAAAGGAGCAAAATAAATATATAAATTAAATATGCAGATAGCCTGTTAGCCAATGTGCGGGAGCACTGGTTGGTCGGGCCAATTGAGGTAGTATGTACATGAATGTATAGTTAAAGTGACTATGTGTATAAGATGAACAGAGAGTAGCAGCAGAGTAAAAGAGGGGTTTGGGGGGGGGCACACTGATATTAGTCCGGGTAACCATTTGGTTACCTGTTCAGGAGTCTTATGGCTTGGGGGTAAAAACTGTTGAGGAGCCTTTTTGTCCTAGACTTGGCACTCCGGTACCGCTTGCCATGAGGTAGTAGAGAGAACAGTCTATGACTGGGGTGGCTGGGGTCTTTGACAATTTTTATGGCCTTCCTCTGACACCGCCTGGTGTAGAGGTCCTGGATGGCAGGCAGCTTTGCCCCAGTGATGTACTGGGCCGTACCCAATACCCTCTGTCGTGCCTTGCGGTCGGAGGCCGAGCAATTGCCGTATCAGGCTGTGATGCAACTAGTCAGGATGCCCTCGATGGTACAGCTGTTGAACTTTTTGAGGATCTGAGGACCCATGCCAAATCTTTTCAGTCTCCTGAGGGGGAAAAGGTTTTGTCGTGCCCTCTTCACGACTGTCTTGGTGTGTTTGGACCATGATAGTTTGTTGGTGATGTGGACACCAAGGAACTTGAAGCTCTCAACCTACTCCACTACAGCCCTGTCGATGAGAATGGGGATGTGCTCGGTCCTCCTTTTCCTGTAGTCCACAATCATCTCCTTAGTCTTGGTTACGTTGAGGGATAGGTTGTTATTCTGGCACCACCCGGCCAGGTCTCTGACCTCCTCCTTGTAGGCTGTCTCGTTGTTGTCGGTGATCAGGCCTACCACTGTTGTGTCGTCAGCAAACTTAATGATGGTGTTGGAGTCGTGCCTGGCCATGCAGTCGTGGGTGAACAGGGAGTATAGGAGGGGACTGAGCACGCACCCTTGGGGAGCTTCCGTGTTGTCACCCAGGCTACATCATATCAAGGCTTTCTCTGAGGTGGTCACCCAGGCTACATCATATATTCCATTTGGATCCTCATGATTTTTTTAATCTCTTCCTCAAAAACTGTGACTTAACCCTAAGCATCTCAGATAGGGGGAGAAGAGAGAGAGAAGGAGAGGAAGAGGAGAGGAGGAGGGGGAGAGATTGGAAGAGTGAATGGTAGAGTCTGAGAGGGGGAGAGCAGAGGAGAGAGGGAGAGCAGAGGAGAGGAGGAGCGCAGAGGAGAGTAGAGGGGGAGAAGAGGAGAGCAGGGGAGAGGGGGAGAGCAGAGGAGAGGGGGAGAGGAGAGTAGAGGGGGAGAGCAGAGGGGGAGTAGAGGGGGAGAACAGAGGGGAGTAGAGGGGGAGAACAGAGGAGAGTAGAGGGGAGAACAGAGGAGAGTAGAGGGGGAGAACAGAGGAGTAGAGGGGGAGAGTAGAGGGGGAGAACAGAGGAGAGGGGAGAGAAGAGGAGAGGGGGGAGAGCAAGGAGAGGGGGAGAGCAAAGGAGAGGGGGAGAACAGAGGAGAGGGGAGAGCAAAGGAGAGGGGGAGAGCAAAGGAGAGGGGAGAACAGAGGGGGAGAGCAAAGGAGGGGGGAGAGCAAGGAGAGGGGGAGAACAGAGGGGGGAGAGCAAGGGGGGGAGAGCAAGGAGAGGGGGGGAGAACAGAGGAGAGGGGGAGAACAGAGGAGAGGGGGAGAGCAAAGGAGAGGGGGAGAGCAGAGGAGAGGGGGGAGAACAGAGGAGGGGGGGGAGAACAGAGGAGAGGGGGAGAACAGAGGAGAGGGGGAGAGGAGGAGGGGGAGCAGAGGAGAGGGGGAGGCAGAGGAGAGCAGAGGAGAGGGGGAGAACAAGGAGAGGGGGGAGGAGAGCAGAGGGGAGAGGGGGGAGAGCAGAGGAGAGGGGGAGAGCAGAGGAGGGGGAGAGAGAGGAGGGGGGAGAGCACAGGAGGAGAGGGAGAGGAGAGGGGAGAACAAAGGAGGGCGGGCAGAGGAGAGGGCAGAGGAGAGGGGGGGGAGAACAGAGGAGAGGGGGAGAACAGAGGAGAGGGGGAGAACAGAGGAGAGGGGGAGAACAGGGAGAGGGGGAGAACAGAGGAGAGGAGAGGGGGAGAACAGAGGAGAGGAGAGGGGGAGAACAGAGGAGAGGAGAGGGGGAGCAAAGGAGAGGGCGAGAGCAGAGGAGAGGGGGAGAACAGAGGAGAGGGGGAGAACAGAGGACAGGGGGAGGTGTGAGAGTGAACGGCACTATGAGTCCAAGCGCCAGGGTGACGCAGCCGACCGCAAGAGAGGCCTTATAAAATGTGAATCATCTGGCACCCTGCTTTTAACCAAACCATGAAATGCTGGAATGAGAGGGCACTTCATTTAGACTCCTCTTTTTTAACTTTCCAGTGTCTGACAAGCCATGCGTGGCAGACCGGATTTGGTGGGCAGGCGGATGGGAACACTTTGACCATGGGGTGGCACTTCAGTCCGGGCTCAACTCTACTCTGGTGCCCACTAGCTTTCCACACCGGTCCTACACCTAGCCTCAGTGTCTTGCTACCTGGAAGGAGAGACAGAAAATAGTAAATAGGAGAGGAGATACAGAGAGGAGAGAAGAGACAGAGAGGAGAGGAGAGACAGAGAAGAGAGGAGAGGAGAGACAGAGAAGAGAGGAGACGAGAGTGAAGAGGAGAGACAGAGAGGAGAGACAGAGAAGAGAGGAGACGAGAGTGAAGAGGAGAGACAGAGAGGAGAGACAGAGAGGAGAGGAGAGACGGAGAGGAGAAGAGAGAGTGAAGAGGAGAGACAGAGAGGAGAGACAGAGAGGAGAGACGGAGAGGAGAGAGAGAGAGAGGAATGAAGAGGAGGAGAGACAGAGGAGAGGGAGAGGAGAGGAGAGGAGAGGAGAGGAGAGGAGAGGAGAGGAGAGGAGAGGAGATAGGAGAGGAGAGGAGAGGATGCTATGTGGAGGTAGAAACGGTCAATGTTTCATAGACTGTGTCATAGATTAAAATCCCGATTACAATACATTACATTACAATACAATACGTTTGTTCATCTGCAGTCATGTTTCTTTTATGTGTTTCTATATCACTGTATTCTCTCTCTCTCTCTCTGTCTCTCTCTCTCTCTCTCTCTCTCTCTCTGTCTCTCCTCTCTGTCTCTGTGTCTCTCTCTCTCTCTCTGTCTCTCCTCTCTGTCTCTGTGTCTCTCTCTCTCTCTCTCTGTCTCTCCTCTCTGTCTCTGTGTCTCTCTCTCTCTCTCTGTCTCTCCTCTCTGTCTCTGTGTCTCTCTCTCTCTCTCTCTCTGTCTCTCCTCTCTGTCTCTGTGTCTCTCTCTCTCTCTCTCTCTCTCTGTGTCTCTCTCTCTCTCTCTCTCTCTCTCTCTCTGTCTCTGTGTCTCTCTCTCTCTCTCTGTCTCTCCTCTCTGTCTCTGTGTCTCTCTCTCTCCTCTCTGTCTCTCCTCTCTGTCTCTGTGTCTCTCTCTCTCTCTCTCTGTCTCTCCTCTCTGTCTCTGTGTCTCTCTCTCTCTCTCTCTGTCTCTCCTCTCTGTCTCTGTGTCTCTCTCTCTCTCTCTCTGTCTCTCCTCTCTGTCTCTGTGTCTCTCTCTCTCTCTCTCTCTGTCTCTCCTCTCTGTCTCTGTGTCTCTCTCTCTCTCTCTCTCCTCTCTGTCTCTGTGTCTCTCTCTCTCTCTCGCTCTCTCTGTCTCTCTCTCTGTCTCTGTGTCTCTCTCTCTCTCTCTCTCTGTCTCTCTCTCTCTCTGTGTCTCTCTCTCTCTCTCTCTCTCTCTCTCTCTCTCTCTGTCTCTGTGTCTCTCTCTCTCTCTCTGTCTCTCCTCTCTGTCTCTGTGTCTCTCTCTCTCTCTCTCTCTGTCTCTGTGTCTCTCTCTCTCTCTGTCTCTGTGTCTCTCTCTCTCTCTCTGTCTCTCCTCTCTCTCTGTCTCTGTGTCTCTCTCTGTCTCTGTGTCTCTCTCTCTCTCTCTGTCTCTGTGTCTCTCTCTCTCTCTCTGTCTCTCCTCTGTGTCTCTCTCTCTCTCTCTCTCTCTCTCTCTCTCTCTCTCTCCTCTCTGTCTCTGTGTCTCTCTCTCTCTCTGTCTCTCCTCTCTGTCTCTGTGTCTCTCTCTCTCTCTCTCTGTCTCTCCTCTCTGTCTCTGTGTCTCTCTCTCTCTCTCTCTGTCTCTCTCTCTGTCTCTGTGTGTCTCTCTCTCTCTCTGTCTCTCCTCTCTGTCTCTGTGTCTCTTTCTCTCTGTTCCTCTCTGTCTCTGTGTCTCTTCTGTCTCTCCTCTCTGTCTCTGTGTCTCTCTCTCTCTCTCTGTCTCTCCTCTCTGTCTCTGTGTCTCTCTCTCTCTCTCTCTCTCTCGCTCTCTCTGTCTCTCTCTCTGTCTCTGTGTCTCTCTCTCTCTCTCTCTCTCTCTCTGTCTCTCTCTCTCTCTGTGTCTCATACTCTGTCTCTCCTCTCTGTCTCTGTGTCTCTCTCTCTCTCTCTGTCTCTCCTCTCTGTCTCTGTGTCTCTCTCTCTCTCTCTCCTCTCTGTCTCTGTGTCTCTCTCTCTCTCTCTCTGTCTCTCCTCTCTGTCTCTGTGTCTCTCTCTCTCTCTCTGTCTGTCTCCTCTCTGTCTCTGTGTCTCTCTCTCTCTCTCTCTCTCATGTCTCTCTCTCTGTCTCTGTGTCTCTCTCTCTCTCTCTCTCTCTCTGTCTCTCTCTCTGTCTCTCTCTCTATATAAGAGAGTGTCTCTCTCTACAGTCACTCTACAGTCAGTATATCTCTGTGTCTCTCCCTCTCTCTCTGTGTCTCTCTCTCTGTAGAAACCCTCTACTCTCTCTCTCTCTCTCTGTATTCTCTCTCTCTCTCTCTGTCTCTGTCTCTCTGTCTCCCCCCCCTCCAAGAGGAGGTTGTGTCATTTCAGTTTAAAGTTTTGCTGCATGTCATGCTACAAGCATTCCAAGAAAACACATAGAGTCAGACATACACCCACTCTACAGTCAGTTTATAAGAGAGGAGAAACATACACCCACTCTACAGTCAGTATATAAGAGAGGGGAAACATACACCCACTCTACAGTCAGTATATAAGAGAGGAGAAACATACAGCCACTCTACAGTCAGTATATAAGAGAGGAGAAACATACACCCACTCTCCAGTCAGTATATAATAGGCAGCGTCCCTCGTGGAATAGTGGAGGAGCCACTTGAAAGGGCTTTGAGTTTATTAAGTCTTGTGTTGATTCTGTCGTGCAACAAAAACACTTTTGTCTTTTTTTTCTTTCTTCTTATACTCTTACTTACTAATAAGTCTGCGATACAAATGGGACTCTGTTCCCTACAATATAGGGAATAGGGCGCTATTTGAGGCCGAATACCTATTTTTTTCCTACCCTGTTTGTAGAAAATAAGCCTGTGGTTTATTGAGTGACCGCGCTGCACCACTGGTACGTCCTGTACTCTGGCGTTTGTAAAGCAGGAGAGACAGACAGGTTCCATTAAGAGGACGTTTAAACAGACGTTCTGGTTCAGGAAAACAGCATGACGGAAGGTGAAGAGATGGGAGCTTTTGGTCAGAGGGGTCATATCAGTCAAGGTTATATTTAGGGAATTGTATTCGTCAGTCATTAAAAAAGTTGTTGCCAACGTTGAAGACCTTGGCTCATATTCTAACACGCAATAGGGTTATTCCTCAGTCCGTGGTGTCTGTTTTGGCTTTATTCAAATTGAGGTTTACATTTGACTGCCATGACTGCTCCCTCCCTCCCTCATCTTCCTCCCTCACCTCCCTCCCTCATCTCCCTCCCTCATCTCCCTCCCTCATCTCCCTCCCTAACCTCCCTCCCTCATCTCCCTCCCTCATCTCCCTCCCTCATCTCCCTCCCTCATCTCCCTCCCTCACCTCCCTCCCTCCCTCATCTCCCTCATCTCCCTCCCTCACCTCCCTCCTTCATCTCCCTCCCTCCCCCTCCCTCCCTCCTCATCTCCCTCCCTCACCTCCCTCCCTCACCTCCCTCCCTCCCTCATCTCCCTCCCTCACCTCCCTCCCTCATCTCCCTCACCTCCCTCCCTTCCTCCCTCCCTCATCTCCCTCACCTCCCTCCCTCATCTCCCTCACCTCCCTCCCTAACCTCCCTCCCTCATCTCCCTCCCTCCCTCCCTCCTCCCTCATCTTCCTCCCTCATCTCCCCCTTCATCTCCCTCCCTCACCTCCCTCATCTCCCTCCCTCACCTCCCTCCATCTCCCTCGCTCACCTCCCTCCCTCATCTCCCCTTTCATCTCCCTCCCTCACCTCCCTCCTTCATCTCCCTCCCTAACCTCCCTCCCTCATCTCCCCCTTCATCTCCCTCGCTCACCTCCCCTCATCCCCTCATCTCCCCCTTCCTCTCCCTCCCTCATCTCCCTCCCTCACCTCTCCCTCATCTCCCCCTTCCTCTCCCTCCCTCATCTCCCTCCCTCCCTCATCTCCCTCCTCCCCCTTCATCTCCCTCCCATCTCCCTCCCTCCTCCCCCTTCATCTCCCTCCCTCATCTCCCTCCCTCACCTCCCTCCCTCCCTTCCTCCCTCATCTCCTCCCTCACCTCCCTCCCTAACCTCCCTCCCTCATCTCCCTCACCTCCCTCCCTCATCTCCCTCACCTCCCTCCCTAACCTCCCTCCCTCATCTCCCTCACCTCCCTCCTTCACCTCCCTCATCTTCCTCCCTCATCTCCCCCTTCATCTCCCTCCCTCACCTCCCTCATCTCCCTCCCTCACCTCCCTCCTTCATCTCCCTCGCTCACCTCCCTCCCTCCCTCATCTCCCTCCCTCACCTCCCTCCCTCATCTCCCTCCCTCACCTCCCTCCTTCATCTCCCTCCCTAACCTCCCTCCCTCATCTCCCCCGCTTCCTCTCCCTCCCTCATCTCCCTCCCTGATCTCCCTCCCTCATCTCCCTCCCTCATCTCCCCCTTCATCTCCCTCCCTCACCTCCCTCCCTCATCTCCCTCCCTCACCTCCCTCCCTCCTCCCTCATCTCCCTCCCTCACCTCCCTCCCTAACCTCCCTCCCCCTCATCTCCCTCACCTCCCTCCCTCATCTCCCTCACCTCCCTCCCTAACCTCCCTCCCTCATCTCCCTCACCTCCCTCCCTCACCTCCCTCATCTTCCTCCCTCATCTCCCCCTTCATCTCCCTCCCTCACCTCCCCCCTCCCTCCCTCATCTCCCTCCCTCACCTCCCTCCTTCATCTCCCTCCTCACCTCCCTCCCTAACCTCCCTCCCTCATCTCCCCCTTCATCTCCCTCCCTCATCTCCCTCCCTCATCTCCCTCACCTCCCTCCCTAACCTCCCTCATCTCCCTCCCTCCTCCCTCCCTCCTCACCTCCCTCATCTCCCTCCCTCATCTCCCCCCTTCATCTCCCTCCCTCATCTCCCCCCTTCATCTCCCTCCCTCACCTCCCTCCCTCACCTCCCTCCCTAACCTCCCTCCCTCATCTCCCTCATCTCCCTCCCTCATCTCCCCCTTCATCTCCCCCTAACCTCCCTCCCTCATCTCCCTCCCTAACCTCCCTCCCTCCCTCCCTCCCACCTCACTCCCTCACCTCTCTCCCTCCCTCACCTCCCTCCCCTCCCTCCATCTCCCACCTGTTTCACTATACCCCTCTCCCTCCCTCCCTCCTCCCTCCCTCCCTCCCTCCCTCCCTCCATCTCCCACCTGTTTCACTATACCCCTCACCTCCCTCCCTCCCTCTCTCCCTCCCTCCCTCCCTCCCTCCCTCCATCTCCCACCTGTTTCACTATACCCCTCACCTCCCTCCCTCCCTCCCCTCCCTCACCTCCCTCCCTCCCTCCCTCCATCTCCCACCTGTTTCACTATACCCCTCACCTCCCTCTCCCCTCCCTCTCTCCCTCCCTCACCTCCCTCCCTCCCTCCATCTCCCACCTGTTTCACTATACCCCTCACCTCCCTCCCTCCCTCTCTCCCTCCCTCACCTCCCTCCCTCCCTCCATCTCCCACCTGTTTCACTATACCCCTCACCTCTCCCTCCCTCCCTCACCTCCCTCCCTCCCTCCCTCTCCCACCTGTTTCACTACTCTCCCCTACCCCCTCACCTCCCTCCCTCCCTCTCTCCCTCCCTCACCTCCCTCCCTCCATCCCACCTGTTTCACTATACCCCTCACCTCCCTCCCTCCCTCCCTCACCTCCCTCCCTCCCTCCCTCCCTCCCTCCCTCCCTCCATCTCCCACCTGTTTCACTATACCCCTCACCTCCCTCCCTCCCTCTCTCCCTCCCTCACCTCCCTCCCTCCCTCCCTCCCTCTCCCACCTGTTTCACTATACCCCTCACCTCCCTCCCTCCCTCCCTCCCTCTCCCTCCCCCTCACCTCCCTCCCTCCCCCTCCCCTCCCTCCCACCTGTTTCACTATACCCCTCACCTCCCTCCCTCCCTCTCTCCCTCCCTCACCTCCCTCCCTCCCTCCATCTCCCACCTGTTTCACTATACCCCTCACCTCCCTCCCTCCCTCTCTCCCTCCCTCACCTCCCTCCCTCCCTCCCTCCCTCTCCCACCTGTTTCACTATACCCCTCACCTCCCTCCCTCCCTCCCTCACCTCTCTCCCTCCCACCTCCCCTCTCCCTCCCTCACTCCCTCCCTCCCTCTCCCTCCCTCCCTCCATCTCCCACCTGTTTCACTATACCCCTCACCTCCCTCTCCCTCCCTCCCACCTGTTTCCCTCCCCTCACCTCCCTCCCTCCCTCCATCTCCCTCCTGTTTCCCCTCTATACCCCTCCCTAACCTCCCCCTCACCTCCCTCCCTCCATCTCCCACCTGTTTCACTATACCCCTCACCCAGACAAGGGTTCATGGCTCTAACATTGAGAGGTAGTATCTAAAGGAGGCCACTATTACAGAGAATCTCAGAATAGAAGCCTGTTTTATTACCAGGCACTCTGGCGGTGTCGGTGGGGACAAAATGACAGAGAACCCTTCTCACACATAAAAAGAGGAGTTGCACTGCCGAAACCAGCAACCTCAATAAAGCCCCCCTCTCCTCTCCTTTCAGATTTTTTTGTTGGTATTTTCGTTGAGAGTTTTTGTTTTAAGTCGTGCTGCAGCAGGCTGTTTAGTGGTTTGTTTCTCGACCCCGCGGTCGGAAAGTACAAGCAGGGATGCAGCCTCTCCAGGCCGGCTCCCAAATGGCACCCTGTTCCCTCCTTTTTTTGTTGCACATAAGGGCCCTGGTCTAAAGTAGTGCACTATATAGGGACTAAGGCCCTGGTCTAAAGTAGTGCACTATATAGGGAGTAGGGCCCTGGTCTAAAGTAGTGTACTATATAGGGAATAGGGCCCTGGTCTAAAGTAGTGCACTATATAGGGAATAGGGCTCTGGTCTAAAGTAGTGCACTATATAGGGACTAGGGCCCTGGTCTAAAGTAGTGCACTATATAGGGAGTAGGGCCCTGGTCTAAAGTAGTGTACTATATAGGGTCTAGGGCCCTGGTCTAAAGTAGTGCACTATATAGGGACTAGGGCTCTGGTCTAAAGTAGTGCACTATATAGGGACTAGGGCCCTGGTCTAAAGTAGTGCACTATATAGGGAATAGGGCTCTGGTCTAAAGTAGTGCACTATGTAGGGAATAGGGTGCCATAGGGCTCTGGTCTAAAGTAGTGCACTATATAGGGAATAGGGTGCCATAGGGCCCTGGTCTAAAGTAGTGCACTATGTAGGGAATAGGGTGCCATTTGGGATGTAGCCCTGGATTTGAGAACATCTGCTAAGAGGAAGTTGAAAGAGAGAGAGAGAGAGAGGGGAGAGAGAGGAGAGAGAGAGAGAGGAGAGAGAGAGAGAAAGAGGGGAGAGAGGAGAGAGAGAGAGGGGATAGAGAGGAGAGAGAGAAAGAGGGGAGAGAGAGAGAGAGAGGGGGGAAACAGATATATAGAGAGAGGAGAGAGAGAGGGGAGCTACACCATAAATAAAGCTGATAATCTACAGTTGTACATTCTCTGTTTCATATCATATGGCTTGTAAAGAGGACACAAACAGCATGAGGATGCAGGGAACCAGGGGGCTCAGAGGGCTGAGGAATCTTATAGGGGTTTAGATTCAGTATGAGGGGCACTCTCCATGTCATCCACTTCGGATGGGGCTGTGAGGATACTAACGTTTGGACAGTGAATAGCCGTGTCTTGATTGATTAGCACACAGCAGTAACACTTTACAAAGAATAATAACACATTGATTTGTATTCATGTTCTGATACATAATAAATGTGTAATTGTTTTGTAGGTGCAATAAGCCACCAACAGCCTGGGACACGCCTGGGATACGCTTTTTGGACAGAACACGCCAAGAACATGCCATACATTGTTAGCTGCAGAACATGCCAACAACATGCCATGTATTGTTAGATGCAGAACACGCCAACAACATGCCATGTATTGTTAGATGCAGAACATGCTAACAACATGCCATGTATTGTTAGATGCAGAACACGCTAACAAAATGCCATGTATTGTTAGATGCAGAACACGCTAACAACATGCCATGTATTGTTAGATGCAGAACACGCTAACAACATGCCATGTATTGTTAGATGCAGATGCAGAATTGTTACGCCAACAACATGCCATGTATTGTTAGATGCAGAACAACATGCACAACAACAACATGCCATGTAACAAGAACAACAAATTGTTAGATGTATTGTTAGATGCAGAACACGCCAACAACATGCCATGTATTGTTAGATGCAGAACACGCCAACAACATGCCATGTATTGTTAGATGCAGAACAAGTCAACAACATGCCATGTATTGTTAGATGCAGAACACGCTAACAACATGCCATGTATTGTTAGATGCAGAACACGCTAACAACATGCCATGTATTGTTAGATGCAGAACACGCTAACAACATGCCATGTATTGTTAGATGCAGAACACGCTAACAACATGCCATGTATTGTTAGATGCAGAACACGCTAACAACATGCCATGTATTGTTAGATGCAGAACACGCCAACAACATGCCATGTATTGTTAGATGCAGAACACGCTAACAACATGCCATGTATTGTTAGATGCAGAACACGCTAACAACATGCCATGTATTGTTAGATGCAGAACACGCTAACAACATGCCATGTATTGTTAGATGCAATCAATTCAATTCAAGGGGCTTTATTGGCATGGGAAACATGTATTAACATTGCCAAAGCAAGTGTGGTAGACAATATACAAAAGTGAAATAAACAGAAATTAACAGTAAACATCACACATACAGAAGTTTCAAAACAATAAAGACATTACATATGTCATATTACGTATATATGCAGTGTTGTAATGAGGTACACAAGGGAAAATAAATATTCATAAATATGGGTTGTATTTACAATGGTGTTTGTTCTCCACTGGTTGCCCTTTTCTCGTGGCAACAGGTCACAAATCTTGCTGCTGTGATGTCACACTGTGGAATTTCACCCAGTAGATATGGGAGTTTTACAGATACCTATATACTGGACAAGTCAGTTACCTACAGTGGGGAGAACAAGTATTTGATACACTTCCGATTTTTCAGGTTTTCCTACTTACAAAGCATGTAGAGGTCTGTAATTTTTATCATAGGTACACGTCAACTGTGAGAGACGGAATCTAAAACAAAAATCCAGAAAATCACATTGTATGATTTTCAAGTAATTCATTTGCATTTTATTGCATGACATAAGTATGGAGGATATTCTCTCTCTCTCTCTCTGTCTCTCCTCTCTCTCTCTCTCTCTCTCTCTCCTCAGACTACAGTCTGATGCACACATGCCAACAGAGGCCATTTTAATGTCCCCTCTTCTGTTTTCCTACCAGAATTAAATTAATGCTTCTTCTGACTAAACCTAAAATCTGCCCTGTGGTGTCCTGTTTTTATATGTTTATCTATGAACACATTGTTGGTTTCCCCCAGTCTGAGGGTCCCTGGGGAGTCCTGAATCTCTCATAACTGACATGGTGTATGTTGACCAGGTGGAGCCTCATTTGAACACTGACCGGCATATAAACACTTATAGCTACATTTAGCTAGGCTTTTACTATAGCTACATTTAGCTAGGCCTTTACTGTAGCTACATTTAGCTAGGCCTTTACTATAGCTACATTTAGCTAGGCCTTTACTATAGCTACATTTAGCTAGGCCTTTACTATAGCTACATTTAGCCAGGCCTTTACTATAGCTACATTTAGCTAGGCCTTTACTATAGCTACATTTAGCTAGGCCTTTACTATAGCTACATTTAGCTAGGCCTTTACTATAGCTACATTTAGCTAGGCCTTTACTATAGCAACATTTAGCTAGGCCTTTACTATAGCTACATTTAGCTAGGCCTTTACTATAGCTACATTTAGCTAGGCTTTTACTATAGCTACATTTAGCTAGGCCTTTACTATAGCTACATTTAGCTAGGCCTTTACTATAGCTACATTTAGCTAGCCTTTTACTGCTAAATGTTTTTTATTCATGGGTGGAATGGATTAAATGGAACATTCATCATCAAAGTCCAAGGCTGAGGAGTATTTTGGGGAGAGTAAACCCCCCTCCCCTTTCCCGCAAACGATAGAATGAAAACAGAAGATGTTTTTCAGATGTTTGCCAGGTTCAATCGGTGACTGTCCACTAGTTAGACAAACACAATAAAGCCTAGATTACATCTACTCTCAGTTCACCGGTAAAAACCTAACAACATTCCCCTCCAACCACATCCTTAGTGAGCCTCTCTGAATTCCATTAAACATACACAGTCACTCTTCCGGCAGGTCCAGTTCTACTCTCATCTGTCTTTTCTCCTGGTGTCGTCAGCTCCTTGTTTCTAAGAGAAACCATGCGTCGATTATGGACGGAGGGGTTTTATGTGCGCAACAGCAGCTCTACTACCCACCTATGGTTAACATGGAAATGTCATTACAACTCCCACTTTTCACAGACTCTGGAGTACTACTGACCTGTGTGTACTGTTCTCTGGTGTGTGTATCCTTCTCTACTCTGTCTTGTCAATCAGTGGGGAAAAGTAGTTAAATCTCTCTGTTAGCCATACATGTAATTACAGCTTGCCAAAACGTTACTAAATATGCCCTTCGCTGGCTTTCTGGGTTGGTGTTTTCCTCCCTTTTCTCCTGTAATTGGTGGAGGCAGTGTGTCAGGATTAGAGTCTGGGAGCTTGAAACCCCAACACCCCTGTTACCACACAGCCCTCCTCCTGCCTCCCTCCTTCTCTTACCCCCCTCGTGCCGCCTTTTTGTCTATTACCCCCTCCTACCCCCTCCTCCTCCTCCTCCTCGTCTACCTCCTCCACACAACATTATTGAAGATTTTGTGAGTCAGCCATGTTCAGTGCTAGACCCGGGTTTAAGTGCTATTCGAAATCATTTAAATAAAAAATACCTCATGTCCTTGATGTCAGATTCCTGACTTAAGAACCAATAGTCTCAAAACAGAAAAGAAGAAGAACGGTAGCCCGACCCATCTGCAGTCCAGTCCAGGCTAGTCCAGTCCAGGCTAATCCAGTCCAGGCTAATCCAGTCCAGGCTAGTCCAGTCCAGGCTAGTCCAGTCCAGGCTAATCCAGTCCAGGCTAATCCAGTCCAGGCTAGTCCAGTCCAGGCTAATCCAGTCCAGGCTAGTCCAGTCCAGGCCAGTCCAGTCCAGGCTAGTCCAGTCCAGGCTAGTCCAGTCCAGGCTAGTCCAGTCCAGGCTCCAGACCAGGCCAGTCCAGTCCAGGCTAGTCCAGTCCAGGCTAGTCCAGTCCAGACCAGCCAATCCAGACCAGTCCAGACCAGGCCAGTCCAGTCCAGGCTAGTCCAGTCCAGGCTAATCCAGTCCAGACTAGTCCAGTCCAGTCCAGGCTAGTCCAGTCCAGGCCAGTCCAGGCCAATCCAGGCCAGTCCAGACCAGGCCAGTCCAGTCCAGACCAGTCCAGTCCAGGCCAGGCTAGTCCAGGCTAGTCCAGACCAGTCCAGGTCAGTCTAGGCCAGTCCAGTCCATGCTAGTCCAGTCCAGGCCAGGCCAGTCCAGGCTAGTCCAGGCCAGTCCAGTCCAGGCCAGGCCAGACTAGAGCAAACGTTCAAAGTACATGTTCAGTCGTGGCCAAAGCTTTTGAGAATGACACAAATATTAATGTTTACAACGTCTGCTGCCTCAGTTTGTATGATGGCAATTAGCATATACTCCAGAATGTTATGAAGAATGATCCGATTAATTGCAAAGTCCCTCTTTGTCATACAAATGAACTTAATCCCCCCAAAAAACATTTCCACTGCATTTCAGCCCTGCCACAAAGGGACCAGCTGACATCATGTCAGTGATTCTCTCATTAACACAGGTGTGAGTGTTAACAAGGACAAGGCTGGAGATCACTCTGTCATCCTGATTGAATTTGAATAACAGACTGGAAGCTTCAAAAGGAGGGTGGTGCTTGGAATCATTGTTCTTCCTCTGTCAACCATGGTTACCTGCAAGGAAACACGTGCCGTCATCATTGCTTTGCACAAAAAGGGCTTCACAGGCAAGGATATTGCTGCCAGTAAGATTGCACCTAAATCAACCATTTATCGGATCATCAAGAACTTCAAGGAGAGCGGTTCAATTGTTGTGAAGAAGGCTTCAGGGCACCCAAGAAAGTCCAGCAAGCGCCAGGACCGTCTCCTAAAGTTGATTCAGCTGCGGGATCGGGGCACCACCAGTACAGAGCTTGCTCAGGAATGGCAGCAGGCAGGTGTAAGTGCATTTGCACGCACAGTGAGGCAAAGACTTTTGGAGGATGGCCTGGTGTCAGGAAGGGCAGCAAAGAAGCCACTTCTCTCCAGGAAAAACATCAGGGACAGACTGATATTCTGCAAAAGGAACAGGGATTGGACTGCTGAGGACTGGGGTAAAGTCATTTTGATTGTTTGGGGCATCCAGAAAAAAGCTTGTCCAGAGAAGACAAGGTGAGCGCTACCATCTGTCCTGTGTCATGCCAACAGAAAAGCATCCTGAGACCATTCATGTGTGGGGTTGCTTCTCAGCCAAGGGAGTGGGCTCACTCACAATTTTGCCGAAGAACACAGCCATGAATAAAGAATGGTACCAACACATCCTCCGAGAGCAACTTCTCCCAACCATCCAGGAACAGTTTGGTGATGAACAATGCCTTTTCCAGCATGATGGAGCACCTTGCCATAAGGCAAAAGTGATAACTAAGTGTCTCGGGGAACAAAACATCAATATTTTGGGTCCATGACCAGGAAACTCCCCAGACCTTAATCCCATCATTGAGATCTTGTGGTCAATCCTCAAGATGCGGGTGGACAAACAAAACCCACAAATTCTGACAAACTCCAAGCATTGATTATGCAGGAATGGGCTGCCAATGGGCTGCCATCAGTCAGGATGTGGCCCAGACGTTAATTGACAGCATCCCAGGGCAGATTACAGAGGTCTTGAAAAAGAAGGGTCAACACTGCAAATATTGACTCTTTGCATCAACTTCATGTAATTGTCAATACAAGCCTTTGATACTTGTAATTATACTTCAGTATTCCATAGTAACATCTGACAAAAATATCTAAAGACACTGAGACAGCAGACTTTGTGAAAATGTATATTTGTGTCATTCTCAAAACTGCCACGACTGTACATCAAACCCAAGTCTGGTAACTCCTCTCATCCTATCAGGATCCAGGCATCTGCACTCTCTCTCTCCTCCTTCTGCACCGTCCTCCTCTATCATTTTATTGTATGTATAATCACATCGTTTTTTATTTATAAGGAATAATTAAGATGAGGTATATTTCACTAAATCCAGAGCCTTTTAACGGTTGTAGTTTTCCCTTCATTTCTCTTCTGTCTCGCTGCTGATTTCAAATGGCCTTCCTCTGATCTAGGTCTGTCTACAATGGGTCTCTGTGTCTTTCTCTTGCCTTCCTCTGATCTAGGTCTGTCTACAATGGGTCTCTGTACCTGTCCCTTGCCTTCCTACTGCAGGGCATGTGCTCACAGGGCATGTGTATGGGGGAGTTTACGGTGCAGGACACTGCAGGGCATGGCCCCCGAAAAATAAATAATTTGCGCAAACACTAAATAAACTTAGTGCTAAACACAGCTGCTAGAATCTTGACTAGAAGCAAACACAGTTTTTTATATTACTCCAGTGCTAGCCTCTCTACACTGGCTTCCTGTTAAGGCTAGGGCTGATTTCAAAGTTTTACACAAGACGCAGGCCTAACTCTCCCAAGAATTTCTAAGCAAACAGCTGGAGGCAGGTCTTTCTCCTATAGAGCTCAATTTTTATGGAATGGTCTGTCTATCCATGTGAGAGATGCAGACTCGGTCTCAATCTTTAAGTCTTTATTGAAGACTCATCTCTTCAGTGGGTCATATGATTGAGTGTAGTCTGGCCCAGGAGTGTGAAGGTGAACGGAAAGGCTCTGGAGCAACGAACCGCCCTTGTTGTCTCTGCCTGGCCGGTTCCCCTCTCTCCACTGGGATTCTCTGCCTCTGACCCTGTTACGGGGGGCTGAGTCACTGGCTTTACTGGTGCTCTGCCATGCCGTCCCTAGGAGGGGTGCGTCCCTTCAGTGGGTTGAGTCACAGACGTGCTCTTACTGTCCAGTTTTGCGCCCCCTCAGGCTTGTGCGGTGGATGAGATCTTT
>NC_056454.1:49044233-49084233 GCF_018296145.1 Oncorhynchus tshawytscha
CTCTATCGCACAGCTGGTCCTGCTATTGAGTTAACTCTCTATCGCACAGCTGGTCCTGCTATTGAGTTAACTCTCTATCGCACAGCTGGTCCTGCTATTGAGTTAACTCTCTATCACACAGCTGGTCCTGCTATTGAGTTAACTCTCCTACCGCACAGCTGGTCCTGCTATTGAGTAGAACTATCTATCACACAGCTGGTCCTGCTATTGAGTTAACTCTCTATCGCACAGCTGGTCCTGCTATTGAGTTAACTCTCTATTGCACAGCTGGTCCTGCTATTGAGTTAACTCTCTATCGCACAGCTGGTCCTGCTATTGAGTTAACTGGTCCTGCTATTGAGTTAACTCTCTATCGCACAGCTGGTCCTGCTATTGAGTTAACTCTCTATCGCACAGCTGGTCCTGCTATTGAGTTAACTCTCTATCGCACAGCTGGTCCTGCTATTGAGTTAACTGGTGGTCCTGCTATTGAGTTAACTCTCTAGCTGGTCGCACAGCTGGTCCTACTATTGAGTTAACTCTCTACCGCACAGCTGGTCCTGCTATTGAGTAGAACTATCTATCACACAGCTGGTCCTGCTATTGAGTTAACTCTCTATCGCACAGCTGGTCCTACTATTGAGTTAACTCTCCTACCGCACAGCTTGTCCTGCTATTGAGTAGAACTATCTATCACACAGCTTGTCCTGCTATTGAGTAGAACTATCTATCACACAGCTTGGTCTGAGAAGCGAGGCATAGGCTATGTCCCAATTGGCACTCTATTCTCTAAGTAGTGCACTACCTTTGACCAGAGCCCTTTGGGGATAAATAGGGAATAGGGTGCCATTTGGGACAAGCTCATGGTTCGGTCAGAACGCTTCTTACACAGCTGTCCTTCGCTAACCCAAGCCGAGTCCCCGGCCCTCGCCACACCACAACCCAGCTCCACTCAGCGGGACGACGTGACCCAGCACTAAAAATACTATTGGTAGCAGAATACAAGGCCTTTTTATTTATTTATTTATTTATTTTTTAAACATTGCCTCTTTTAAAAAATATATATAAATATTTAAATATAAATGTGTAATGAATTTATTGATAGTGTTTTTGCCTTTCCAGAAGTCTGTGTTTTCTAGAGTGGTGAACCAGAGAAGTAGGGCAGAGGGATGTGGTGTAGAATGTAGCTGTGGTCTGAGTTTAGAGAGTTTGACCAAGACCCACGAAACTGTAGCATTTTCACATGAAATCTCCTTGATCAATCCCATTCATCTCACCGCCCTAAGTTACAACCTTTACTACTACCATTTTGCAACCCACATGGAGCCCTGTTCCCTAGCTAGTGCACTACATTTAATCAGAGTGTGGTCAGAAGGAGTGTGTTATACAGTATAGGGAATAGGGTGTGATTTGGGACAGAGGCCCGTCTCTTCTGCCCTTTGGTCTCTTGTTTCTTTTTTTGAATTGTATTTGTTGTCTGATGTTGTCATGGGGATGTACTCGTGAAGACATCACTCTGGTTATAGATACAACGGTGAAACATACGGTGAATTCACATGTCAGATACACGTTCAAATCACGTGTTATCCCCAAAAATTGTTGCGCTATACTTTGCTCAGAAAATACCATGCATTAAAATGAAAATGACATTTTGAAAAAAAAAAATAATAATAATAATAATAATGTATTTCGTTGAAACCTTTTTGCTGAGAAGCAAACTTCAGCGTAAAAATGCAGTCGTTCACATTGACCAGGCTAATGTGCCGTACGCTCAAAACTCACTGCATCTGACTGGGACCAGACAGGGCAGTTTGATTCGTATGGAGTCTTATCGGCGTCTTCTCTAGTAACTCTGCTGTGCTTGAATGCAGCCGGTGTAGAGTAGACACAGGAAACGTTCATCTTTTACTATCTGTTTCTCAGATCTGTATCTCTTTTAAAACAAAATTAAACAAAGTGCTGCCGTCTTCAGCCTCAAACGAAAAAAAAAAACAGAAATATGGAGGAAACCGTTCGTTCTGGAGGCAGTAAGAGGGTTTATATTTTGGGCCGTGGTTTGCGTTAAGGAGTTTACCACGGCCGATGTTACCTGATGCTGACCACAGCTACATTCAATTACATGTCCAATGAGACTACAGGTTATTTCAGACTTTAAAAGGCCAAAAAAATATGGAGGTCTTTCATCTCATTCTAATTTAAATGGTGTATTAATGGGGTCACGGGAGGCACTTACAGTTGAATGCGTTCATCTTAGGCTACGAGAGACAAAACCGTAAATATAAACCCTCTTATTGACGCCAGAATGAACGGTTTCCGTTCATGTCTGTCTTTGTTTGAGATTGATATTTGCTCTGAGGATTACATTTGACAGCGGTTTGATTCCACACATCAGATACACTTTTAAAATCATAGGTCTTTATTTTTTGTTGGAAATACTTTGCTCTAAGAATTTAAAAAAAAAATCATAAAACAGTGCTTTTAATACATCATGTCAGTGAAATGTTTTCTGATGACAAATTTCAGCCTATGAGAAAGTCTTCACAATGACTAAAAAGGACGTGATTGAAACACAGTTTTCTTTTGGGAGTTCCCACTCTTACGTCCTTTAGATTCCAATCTCCTCTAAACAGCAGAAGGTTTGTTCAATCTCCTCGAAACAGAAGGTTGTTTCAATAACAACGTTCCATTTTCCTTCCTCTCCTACTTTGAATGAGACTTGTATTTGCCTGTATAGCTGTCCACCCTCACAGTCCTATGGGAACAGGCCCAGAAGCTCTTCCACCCTCACAGCCCTATCTGAACAGGCCCAGAAGCTCTTCCACCCTCACAGCCCTATGGGAACAGGCCCAGAAGCTCTTCCACCCTCACAGCCCTATGGGAACAGGCCCAGAAGCTCTTCCACCCTCACAGCCCTATGGGAACAGGCCCAGAAGCTCTTCCACCCTCACAGCCCTATGGGAACAGGCCCAGAAGCTCTTCCACCCTCACAGCCCTATGGGAACAGCCCAGATGTCTGCACGTGTCTCAATAATATTACAATATGACATTTGAAGTTGAGTTGACCATATTTGCCTCAACAACCGGTACATGGATTCATTTATAATGATTTCAGACGAGGTTTTTTGTTTTAAACTTTTAGTAAAGTATTGTTACTATTCTGTAACCCAATTAACAAAAATAAGGTTTAGCTGATGCACTTTGGTTTGTGTGGAGGTGCTGACTAACGGCGAATAAACGATCAACTATCAAAAATAAAGAGAGTCGCACACTCCACATATAAACTCCCAGTAATTCACTGGGTATTTACCGTTTACCGGTATTTACCGTTTCAGCATCATTGTGCCTACTTCAATCCAAAAAATGTTGCCTCGTCATCCTATTCTGGTATTTGCAGCCAAAGCATCAACTGGAGAAGAAAAACCCCACCTCCAACTTGTAACTCAAACTAACCATTTCATAACTGCTTGCTATTTCCTCATAGAGGATGATGTCATCCTTCTGAGGATGAGCTGGCCAGTCAGCGGTCTACTTGCAGGATTATTTTTAGTGACCGGTATATGCCCACATCATTCCGTTGTTAGGGTACCTCCCACATCATTCTGTTGTTAGGGTACAGCCTACACCATTCTGTTGTTAGGGTACAGCCCACACCATTCTGTTGTTAGGGTACACCCCACACCATTCTGTTGTTAGGGTACCTCCCACATCATTCCGTTGTTAGGGTACCTCCCACACCATTCTGTTGTTAGGGTACAGCCTACACCATTCCGTTGTTAGGGTACAGCCAACATCATTCTGTTGTTAGGGTACAGCCCACACCATTCTGTTGTTAGAGTACAGCCCACACCATTCTGTTGTTAGGGTACAGCCCACTCCATTCTGTTGTTAGGGTACACCCCACACCATTCTGTTGTTAGGGTACAGCACACACCATTCTGTTGTTAGGGTACAGCCCACACCATTCTGTTGTTAGGGTACACCCCACACCATTCTGTTGTTAGGGTACCTCCCACATCATTCCGTTGTTAGGGTACCTCCCACACCATTCTGTTGTTAGGGTACAGCCTACACCATTCCGTTATTAGGGTACAGCCCACACCATTCTGTTGTTAGGGTACAGCCCACTCCATTCTATTGTTAGGGTACAGCCCACACCATTCTGTTGTTAGGGTACAGCCCACTCCATTCTGTTGTTAGGGTACAGCTCACACCATTCTGTTGTTAGGGTACAGCCCACTCCATTCTGTTGTTAGGGTACAGCCCACTCCATTCTGTTGTTAGGGTACAGCCCACACCATTCTGTTGTTAGGGTACAGCCCACTCCATTCTGTTGTTAGAGTACAGCCCACTCCATTCTGTTGTTAGGGTACAGCCCACACCATTCTGTTGTTAGGGTACAGCCCACTGCATTCTGTTGTTAGGGTACAGCCCACTCCATTCTGTTGTTAGGGTACAGCCCACTCCATTCTGTTGTTAGGGTACAGCCCACTCCATTCTGTTGTTAGGGTACAGCCCACACCATTCTGTTGTTAGGGTAGCTCCCACACCATTCTGTTGTTAGGGTAGCTCCCACACCATTCTGTGGTTAAGGTACCTCCCACACCATTCTGTTGTTAGGGTACAGCCCACACCATTCTGTTGATAGGGTAGCTCCCACACCATTCTGTTGTTAGGGTACCTCCCACACCATTCCGTTGTTAGGGTACAGCCCACACCATTCTGTAGTTAGGGTAGCTCCCATACCATTCTGTTCTTAGGGTACCTCCCACACTTTTATGTTGTTAGGGTACAGCCCACACCATTCTGTTGTTAGGGTACAGCACACACCATTCTGTTGTTAGCGTAACTCCCACACCATTCTGTTGTTAAGGTACCTCCCACACCATTCTGTTGTTAGGGTACAGCCCACTCCATTCTGTTGTTAGGGTACAGCCCACACCATTCTGTTGTTAGGGTACAGCCCACTCCATTCTGTTGTTAGGGTACAGCCCACACCATTCTGTTGTTAGGGTACAGCCAACTCCATTCTGTTGTTAGGGTACAGCCCACACCATTCTGTTGTTAGGGTACAGCCCACACAGTTCTGTTGATAGGGTAGCTCCCACACCATTCTGTTGATAGGGTAGCTCCCACACCATACTGTTGTTAGGGTACAGCCCACACCATTCTGTTGTTAGGGTAGCTCCCACACCATTCTGTTGTTAGGTAGCTCCCACACCATTCCGTTGTTAGGGTACAGCCCACACCATTCTCTTGTTAGGGTAGCTCCCACACCATTCTGTTCTTAGGGTACCTCCCACACTTTTCTGTTTTTAGGGTACAGCCCACTCCATTCTGTTGTTAGGGTACAGCCCACACCATTCTGTTGTTAGGGTACAGCCCACTCCATTCTGTTGTTAGGGTACAGCCCACTCCATTCTGTTGTTAGAGTACAGCCCACTCCATTCTGTTGTTAGAGTACAGCCCACACCATTCTGTTGTTAGAGTACAGCCCACTCCATTCTGTTGTTAGGGTACAGCCCACTCCATTCTGTTGTTAGGGTACAGCCCACACCATTCTGTTGTTAGGGTACAGCCCACTCCATTCCGTTGTTAGGGTACAGCCCACTCCATTCTGTTAGAGTACAGCCCACTCCATTCTGTTGTTAGGGTACAGCCCACACCATTCTGTGGTTAAGGTACCTCCCACACCATTCTGTTGTTAGGGTAGCTCCCACACCATTCTGTGGTTAAGGTACCTCCCACACCATTCTGTTGTTAGGTACAGCCCACACCATTCTGTTGATAGGGTAGCTCCCACACCATTCTGTTGTTAGGGTACCTCCCACACCATTCCGTTGTTAGGGTACAGCCCACACCATTCTGTAGTTAGGGTAGCTCCCATACCATTCTGTTCTTAGGGTACCTCCCACACTTTTATGTTGTTAGGGTACAGCCCACACCATTCTGTTGTTAGGGTACAGCACACACCATTCTGTTGTTAGGGTAACTCCCACACCATTCTGTTGTTAAGGTACCTCCCACACCATTCTGTTGTTAGGGTACAGCCCACTCCATTCTGTTGTTAGGGTACAGCCCACACCATTCTGTTGTTATGGTACAGCCCACTCCATTCTGTTGTTAGGGTACAGCCCACACCATTCTGTTGTTAGGGTACAGCCAACTCCATTCTGTTGTTAGGGTACAGCCCACACCATTCTGTTGTTAGGGTACAGCCCACACAGTTCTGTTGATAGGGTAGCTCCCACACCATTCTGTTGATAGGGTAGCTCCCACACCATACTGTTGTTAGGGTACAGCCCACACCATTCTGTTGTTAGGGTAGCTCCCACACCATTCTGTTGTTAGGGTAGCTCCCACACCATTCCGTTGTTAGGGTACAGCCCACACCATTCTCTTGTTAGGGTAGCTCCCACACCATTCTGTTCTTAGGGTACCTCCCACACTTTTCTGTTGTTAGGGTACAGCCCACTCCATTCTGTTGTTAGGGTACAGCCCACACCATTCTGTTGTTAGGGTACAGCCCACTCCATTCTGTTGTTAGGGTACAGCCCACACCATTCTGTTGTTAGAGTACAGCCCACTCCATTCTGTTGTTAGAGTACAGCCCACACCATTCTGTTGTTAGAGTACAGCCCACTCCATTCTGTTGTTAGAGTACAGCCCACTCCATTCTGTTGTTAGGGTACAGCCCACACCATTCTGTTGTTAGGGTACAGCCCACACCATTCTGTTGTTAGGGTACAGCCCACTCCATTCTGTTGTTAGGGTACAGCCCACACCATTCTGTTGTTAGGGTACAGCCCACTCCATTCTGTTGTTAGGGTACAGCCCACACCATTCTGTTGTTAGGGTAGCTCCCACACCATTCTGTTGTTAGGGTACCTCCCACACCATTCCGTTGTTAGGGTACAGCCCACACCATTCTGTTGTTAGGGTAGCTCCCACACCATTCTGTTGTTAGGGTACCTCCCACACCATTCTGTTGTTAGGGTACCTCCCACACCATTCTGTTGTTAGGGTACAGCCCACTCCATTCTGTTGTTAGGCTACAGCCCACACCATTCTTTTGTTAGGGTACAGCCCACTCCATTCTGTTGTTAGGGTACAGCCCACACCATTCTGTTGTTAGGGTACAGCCCACTCCATTCTGTTGTTAGGGTACAGCCCACTCCATTCTGTTGTTAGGGTACCTCCCACACCATTCTGTTGTTAGGGTACAGCCCACTCCATTCTGTTGTTAGGGTACAGCCCACTCCATTCTGTTGTTAGGGTACAGCCCACACCATTCTGTTGTTAGAGTACAGCCCACACCATTCTGTTGTTAGGGTACAGCCCACTCCATTCTGTTGTTAGGGTACAGCCCACACCATTCTGTTGTTAGGGTACAGCCCACTCCATTCTGTTGTTAGAGTACAGCCCACTCCATTCTGTTGTTAGGGTACAGCCCACCCTATTCTGTTGATAGGGTAGCTCCCACACCATTCTGTTGTTAGGGTACCTCCCACACCATTCTGTTGTTAGGGTACAGCCCACACCATTCTGTTGATAGGGAAGCTCCCACACCATTCTGTTGTTAGGTACAGCCCACTCCATTCTGTTGTTAGGGTACAGCCCACACCATTCTGTTGTTAGGGTATCTCCCACACCATTCTGTTGTTAGGGTAGCTCCCACACCATTCTGTTGTTAGGGTACCTCCCACACCATTCCGTTGTTAGGGTACAGCCCACACCATTCTGTTGTTAGGGTAGCTCCCACACCATTCTGTTCTTAGGGTACCTCCCACACTTTTCTGTTGTTAGGGTACAGCCCACTCCATTCTGTTGTTAGGGTACAGCCCACACCATTCTGTTGTTAGGGTACAGCCCACTCCATTCTGTTGTTAGAGTACAGAACACCCCATTCTGTTGTTAGAGTACAGCCCACTCCATTCTGTTGTTAGGGTACAGCCCACACCATTCTGTTGTTAGGGTACAGCCCACTCCATTCTGTTGTTAGGGTACAGCCCACACCATTCTGTTGTTAGGGTACAGCCCACACCATTCTGTTGTTAGGGTAGCTCCCACACCATTCTGTTGATAGGGTAGCTCCCACACCATTCTGTTGTTAGGGTACAGCCCACTCCATTCTGTTGTTAGGGTACAGCCCACACCATTCTGTTGTTAGGGTATCTCCCACACCATTCTGTTGTTAGGGTAGCTCCCACACCATTCTGTTGTTAGGGTACCTCCCACACCATTCCGTTGTTAGGTTACAGCCCACACCATTCTGTTGTTAGGGTAGCTCCCACACCATTCTGTTCTTAGGGTACCTCCCACACTTTTCTGTTGTTAGGGTACAGCCCACTCCATTCTGTTGTTAGGGTACAGCCCACACCATTCTGTTGTTAGGGTACAGCCCACTCCATTCTGTTGTTAGAGTACAGCCCACTCCATTCTGTTGTTAGGGTACAGCCCACTCCATTCCGTTGTTAGGGTACAGCCCACTCCATTCTGTTAGAGTACAGCCCACTCCATTCTGTTGTTAGGGTACAGCCCACTCCATTCTGTTGTTAGGGTACAGCCCACACCATTCTGTTGTTAGGGTACAGCCCACACCATTCTGTTGTTAGGGTACAGCCCACACCATTCTGTTGTTAGGGTACAGCCCACTCCATTCTGTTGTTAGTGTACAGCCCACACCATTCTGTTGTTAGGGTAGCTCCCTCACCATTCTGTTGTTAGGGTAGCTCCCACACCATTCTGTTGTTAGGGTACCTCCCACACCATTCTGTTGTTAGGGTAGCTCCCACACCATTCTGTTCTTAGGGTACCTCCCACACTTTTCTGTTGTTAGGGTACAGCCCACATCATTCTGTTGTTAGGGTACAGCACACACCATTCTGTTGTTAGGGTACCTCCCACACCATTCTGTTGTTAGGGTACCTCCCACACCATTCTGTTGTTAGGGTACAGCCCACTCCATTCTGTTGTTAGGCTACAGCCCACACCATTCTTTTGTTAGGGTACAGCCCACTCCATTCTGTTGTTAGGGTACAGCCCACACCATTCTGTTGTTAGGGTACAGCCCACTCCATTCTGTTGTTAGGGTACAGCCCACACCATTCTGTTGTTAGGGTACAGCCCACTCCATTCTGTTGTTAGGGTACAGCCCACACATTCTGTTGTTAGGGTACAGCCCATACCATTCTGTTGTTAGAGTACAGCCCACACCATTCTGTTGTTAGGGTAGCTCCCACACCATTCTGTTGTTAGGGTACCTCCCACACCATTCCGTTGTTAGGGTACAGCCCACACCATTCTGTTGTTAGGGTAGCTCCCACACCATTCTGTTCTTAGGGTACCTCCCACACCATTCCGTTGTTAGGGTACAGCCCACACCATTCTGTTGATAGGGTAGCTCCCACACCATTCTGTTGTTAGGGTACAGCCCACTCCATTCTGTTGTTAGGGTACAGCCCACACCATTCTGTTGTTAGGGTATCTCCCACACCATTCTGTTGTTAGGGTAGCTCCCACACCATTCTGTTGTTAGGGTACCTCCCACACCATTCCGTTGTTAGGGTACAGCCCACACCATTCTGTTGTTAGGGTAGCTCCCACACCATTCTGTTCTTAGGGTACCTCCCACTCCATTCTGTTGTTAGGGTACAGCCCACACCATTCTGTTGTTAGGGTACAGCCCACTCCATTCTGTTGTTAGGGTACAGCCCACTCCATTCTGTTTGTTAGGGTACAGCCCACACCATTCTGTTGTTAGGGTACAGCCCACTCCATTCTGTTGTTAGGGTACACCCCACACCATTCTGTTGTTAGGGTACAGCACACACCATTCTGTTGTTAGGGTACAGCCCACACCATTCTGTTGTTAGGGTACACCCCACACCATTCTGTTGTTAGGGTACCTCCCACATCATTCCGTTGTTAGGCTACCTCCCACACCATTCTGTTGTTAGGGTACAGCCCACTCCATTCTGTTGTTAGGCTACAGCCCACACCATTCTTTTGTTAGGGTACAGCCCACACCATTCTGTTGTTAGGGTACAGCCCACTACATTCTGTTTGTTAGGGTACAGCCCACACCATTCTGTTGTTAGGGTACAGCCCACTCCATTCTGTTGTTAGGGTACAGCCCACTCCATTCTGTTGTTAGGGTAGCTCCCACACCATTCTGTTGTTAGGGTACCTCCCACACCATTCTGTTGTTAGGGTACAGCCCACTCCATTCTGTTGTTAGGGTACAGCCCACACCATTCTGTTGTTAGGGTACAGCCCACACCATTCTGTTGTTAGGGTACAGCCCACTCCATTCTGTTTGTTAGGGTACAGCCCACACCATTCTGTTGTTAGGGTACAGCCCACTCCATTCTGTTTGTTAGGGTACAGCCCACACCATTCTGTTGTTAGGGTACAGCCCACTCCATTCTGTTGTTAGGGTACAGCCCACTCCATTCTGTTGTTAGGGTACAGCCCACTCCATTCTGTTTGTTAGGGTACAGCCCACACCATTCTGTTGTTAGGGTACAGCCCACTCCATTCTGTTGTTAGGGTACAGCCCACTCCATTCTGTTGTTAGGGTATCTCCCACACCATTCTGTTGTTAGGGTAGTTCCCACACCATTCTGTTCTTAGGGTACCTCCCACACTTTTCTGTTGTTAGGGTACAGCCCACTCCATTCTGTTGTTAGGGTACAGCCCACACCATTCTGTTGTTAGGGTACAGCCCACTCCATTCTGTTGTTAGAGTACAGCCCACACCATTCTGTTGTTAGGGTACCTCCCACACCATTCCGTTGTTAGGGTACAGCCCACACCATTCTGTTGTTAGGGTAGCTCCCACACCATTCTGTTGTTAGGGTACCTCCCACACCATTCCGTTGTTAGGGTACAGCCCACACCATTCTGTTGTTAGGGTAGCTCCCACACCATTCTGTTCTTAGGGTACCTCCCACACTTTTCTGTTGTTAGGGTACAGCCCACTCCATTCTGTTGTTAGGGTACAGCCCACACCATTCTGTTCTTAGGGTACCTCCCACACTTTTCTGTTGTTAGGGTACAGCCTACTCCATTCTGTTGTTAGAGTACAGACCACTCCATTCTGTTGTTAGAGTACAGCCCACTCCATTCTGTTGTTAGGGTACATCCCACTCCATTCTGTTAGGGTACAGCCCACTCCATTCTGTTGTTAGGGTACATCCCACTCCATTCTGTTAGAGTACAGCCCACTCCATTCCAACACAGAAAACCTGCTTTTCAACATATTTAATGACCTTTTTTTTGTTTTGGAAGGGAAACTGTTTCCGTCATATTGTAATTAATTATAGGTCATGTTTCATAGGCATGTGGAAACACTGGACAGTTGCTTTAAAAATAGCCTTGATATTACACAGCTCAATATGTGTTCTTGTTTAGTACAGAGACCGCATTTACTCCTTTGATCTTGCTAGCGATACGGAGGCAGCTTCCCTGCCACTCAAAGCAACCCCCACCACTACCTAATATACCATTAGTTATCCCAGAGGCCATTCCAAACACCCCCCACCACTACCTAATATACCATTAGTTATCCCAGAGGCCATTCCAAACAGCCCCCACCACTACCTAATATACCATTAGTTATCCTAGAGGCCATTCCAAACACCCCCACCACTACCTAATATACCATTAGTTATCCTAGAGGCCATTCCAAAGCAACCCCCACCACTACCTAATATACCATTAGTTATCCCAGAGGCCATTCCAAACACCCCCACCACTACCTAATATACCATTAGTTATCTCAGAGGCCATTCCAAACTCCCCCACCACTACCTAATATACCATTAGTTATCCCGGAGGCCATTCCAAACTCCCCCACCACTACCTAATATACCATTAGTTATCCCAGAGAGGCCAACCAAACAACCCCCACCACTACCTAATATACCATTAGTTATCCCGGAGGCCATTCCAAACTCCCCCACCACTACCTAATATACCATTAGTTATCCCAGAGGCCATTCCAAACACCCCCACCACTACCTAATATACCATTAGTTATCTCAGAGGCCATTCCAAACTCCCCCACCACTACCTAATATACCATTAGTTATCCCGGAGGCCATTCCAAACTCCCCCACCACTACCTAATATACCATTAGTTATCCCAGAGGCCATTCCAAACACCCCCACCACTACCTAATATACCATTAGTTATCCCAGAGGCCAACCAAACAACCCCCACCACTACCTAATATACCATTAGTTATCCCAGAGGCCATTCCAAACACCCCCACCACTACCTAATATACCATTAGTTATCCCAGAGGCCAACCAAACAACCCCCACCACTACCTAATATACCATTAGTTATCCCAGAGGCCAACCAAACACCCCCCACCACTACCTAATATACCATTAGTTATCCCAGAGGCCAACCAAACAACCCCCACCACTACCTAATATACCATTAGTTATCTCAGAGGCCAACCAAACACCCCCCACCACTAGTGTAGTGTAGTGTAGTGTGTACTGTGTAGTGTTGTGTACAGTGTAGTGATGTGTACTGCGTAGTGTAGTGTGTATTGCATAGTGATGTGTGGTGATGTGTACTGTGTAGTGTACTGTGTACTGTGTAGTGATGTGTATTGTTAAGTGATGTGTACTGTGTAGTGTGTATTGTGTAGTGATGTGTAGTGTGTATTTTGTAGTGTAGTGTACTGTTTAGTGATGTGTAATGTGTACTGTGTAGTGTACTGTGTACTGTGTAGTGTGTATTGTGTAGTTATGTGTACTGTTAAGTGATGTGTACTGTGTAGTGTGTATTGTGTAGTGTAGTGTACTGTTTAGTGATGTGTAGTGTACTGTGTAGTGTAGTGTTTAGTGATGTGTAGTGTACTGTGTAGTGTAGTGTTTAGTGATGTGTAGTGTTTACTGTGTTGTGTAGTGTACTGTTTAGTGATGTGTACTGTTTAGTGATGTGTACTGTGTAGCGATGTGTACTGTTTAGTGATGTGTACTGTGTAGCGATGTGTACTGTTTAGTGATGTGTACTGTTTAGTGATGTGTACTGTGCAGTGTTTACTGTGTTGTGTAGTGTAGTGTGTACTGTGTGGTGTGTATTGCGTAGTTATGTGTACTGTTTAGTGTGTACTGTGTAGTGATGTGTACTGTTTAGTGATGTGTACTGTTTAGTGTGTACTGTGTAGTGATCTGTACTGTTTAGTGATGTGTACTGTTTAGTGATGTGTACTGGGTGGTGTGTAGCGATGTGTACTGTTTAGTGATGTGTAGTGTAGTGTTTACTGTGTTGTGTAGTGTAGTGTGTACTGTGTGGTGTGTATTGCATAGTTATGTGTACTGTTTAGTGTGTACTGTGTAGTGATGTGTACTGTTTAGTGATGTGTACTGTGTAGTGATGTGTACTGTTTAGTGATGTGTACTGTTTAGTGTGTACTGTGTAGTGATGTGTACTGTGTAGTGATGTGTACTGGGTGGTGTGTAGCGATGTGTACTGTTTAGTGATGTGTAGTGTAGTGTTTAGTGATGTGTAGTGTACTGTGTAGTGTAGTGTTTAGTGATGTGTAGTGTGTAGTGTTTACTGTGTTGTGTGTACAGTGTAGTGTAGTGTTGTGTAGTGTGTACTGTCTAGTGTTGTGTAGTGTGTATTGATGTGTACTGTTTAGTGATGTGTACTGTGTAGTGTTTACTGTGTTGTGTAGTGTAGTGTGTACTGTGTGGTGTGTATTGCGTAGTGATGTGTACTGTTTAGTGTGTACTGTGTAGTGATGTGTACTGTTTAGCGATGTGTACTGTGTAGCGATGTGTACTGTTTAGTGATGTGTAGTGTAGTGTTTAGTGATGTGTAGTGTACTGTGTAGTGTAGTGTTTAGTGATGTGTAGTGTGTACTGTGTAGTGTAGTGTTGTGTAGTGTAGTGTTTACTGTGTAGTGTACTGTGTCGTGTAGTTTTGTATTGTGTAGTGATCTGTACTGTTTAGTGTAGTGTGTACTGTGTAGTGTAGTGTTTAGTGATGTGTAGTGTACTGTGTAGTGTAGTGTTTAGTGATGTGTAGTGTGTAGTGTTTGCTGTGTTGTGTAGTCAAATCAAATCAAATCAAATTTATTTATATAGCCCTTCGTACATCAGCTGATATCTCAAAGTGCTGTACAGAAACCCAGCCTAAAACCCCAAACAGCAAGCAATGCAGGTGTAGAAGCACGGTGGCTAGGAAAAACTCCCTAGAAAGGCCAAAACCTAGGAAGAAACCTAGAGAGGAACCAGGCTATGTGGGGTGGCCAGTCCTCTTCTGGCTGTGCCGGGTGGAGATTATAACAGAACATGGCCAAGATGTTCAAATGTTCATAAATGACCAGCATGGTCGAATAATAATAAGGCAGAACAGTTGAAACTGGAGCAGCAGCACAGTCAGGTGGAAGTTGAAACTGGAGCAGCAGCATGGCCAGGTGGACTGGGGACAGCAAGGAGTCATCATGTGTTGTGTAGTGTACTGTTTAGTGATGTGTACTGTGTGTTGTGTAGTGATGTGTACTGTTTAGTGATGTGTAGTGTAGTGTTTAGTGATGTGTAGTGTACTGTGTAGTGTAGTGTTTAGTGATGTGTAGTGTGTAGTGTTTACTGTGTTGTGTAGTGTGTACTTTGTAGTGTAGTGTGTACTGTCTAGTGTTGTGTAGTGTGGTGTAGTGTGTATTGATGTGTACTGTTTAGTGATGTGTAGTGTTTACTGTGTTGTGTAGTGTAGTGTGTACTGTGTGGTGTGTATTGCGTAGTGATGTGTACTGTTTAGTGTGTACTGTGTAGTGATGTGTACTGTTTAGTGTGTACTGTGTAGTGATGTGTACTGTTTAGCGATGTGTACTGTGTAGCGATGTGTAGTGTAGTGTTTAGTGATGTGTAGTGTAGTGTTTAGTGATGTGTAGTGTGTAGTGTTTACTGTGTTGTGTAGTGTGTACTGTGTAGTGTTGTGTACTGTGTAGTGTAGTGTTTACTGTGTAGTGTACTATGCACTGTGTAGTGTAGTTTGTATTGTGTAGTGATGTGTACTGTTTAGTGATGTGTACTGTGTAGTGTAGTGTTGTGTAGTGTTGTGTAGTGTGTACTGTGTAGTGTAGTGTTGTGTAGTATAGTTTTGTATTGTGTAGTGATCTGTACTGTGTAGTGTAGTGTTTAGTGATGTGTAGTGTAGTGTTTAGTGATGTGTAGTGTACTGTGTAGTGTAGTGTTTAGTGATGTGTAGTGTGTAGTGTTTACTGTGTTGTGTAGTGTGTACTGTGTAATGTAGTGTTGTGTACTGTGTAGTGTAGTGTTTACAGTGAAGTGTACTGTGTACTGTGTAGTTTAGTTTTGTATTGTGTAGTGTGTAGTGTGTAGTGTGTACTGTGTAGTGTAGTGTTTACTGTGTAGTGTACTGTGTACTGTGTAGTGTAGTTTGTATTGTGTAGTGATGTGTACTGTTTAGTGTACTGTGAACCTGCACAAATTTCCACTTGCTTGCCACTGAACTGAAGTGTACTGTAGTTTGTTGTGTAGTGGATTGTACAGTAGTGTAGTTTCCACTTGCTTGTCCACAGCCCATGCAGGGTCCTGGTCCGGGACTTGCCCCTCTAATTAGGTCTGTGGCTGGGCCTGGGGCCTTTGAAGCCTGGGGCAGGACCACAGCGACACCACAGCGCCCAGCCACAGCCGGGGTTACTGTGGTGTACCACAGGGTATCAGGAGAAAACCAGAAGAACAGGGACACGCAGGGCTGTGGAACTCGCTCTCTCTCTGTCTCTCTCTCTCTGTCTCTCTCTCTGTCTCTCTCTCTCTCTCTCTCTCTCTGGGACTCTGGAACTCAAGCGCTCTCTTTCTTCTCTCTCTCGCTGGACCTCTCACTCTCTGGACCCCTCTCTCTCTCTCTCTCATTCTCTCTCTCTCTGTCTCTCTGACAGTTGTCAACATCATTTGTGTCACCCTGCCCCACTGACACCACATACATCCTGTGTTGAAACCACCAGGCAGGAGGTTGAGACCAGAGATGACATCGGTAAAGGATCTATCCGTCTGCTTAACACTCTTTTCTATTGTTCCTACGTATGTTGTTTCTTCTTATGTCATTGAATTTAAGCCATTCAATCTATCGCCAGAACACGGATGATGTGTGTGGAAGTGTCATTGTGTATTTAAATGGGTCATTGTCTGGGTATGAGGGAATCCATCCAATGATACATCACCACCCTCTCTCTCTTCTCCCTCTCTTAATCAACAATGTCTCTCTCTTCTCCCTCTCTTAATCAACACTTTCTCTCTCCTCCCTCTCTTAATAAACAATGTCTCACTCTCCTCACTCTAAATATCAACAATGTCTCTCTCTCCTCACTCTAAATATCAACAATGTCTCTCTCTTCTCCCTCTCTTAATCAACACTTTCTCTCTCCTCCCTCTCTTAATAAACAATGTCTCACTCTCCTCACTCTAAATATCAACAATGTCTCTCTCTCCTCACTCTAAATATCAACAATGTCTCTCTCTCCTCCCTCTATATATCAACAATGTCTCTCTCTTCTCCCTCTACATATCAACAATGTCTCACTCTCCTCCCTCTCTTAATCAACACTTTCTCACTCTCCTCACTCTCTTAATAAACAATGTCTCTCTCTTCTCCCTCTATATATCAACAATATCTCACTCTTCTCCCTCTATATATCAACAATGTCTCACTCTTCTCCCTCTATATATCAACAATGTCTCTCTCTTCTCCCTCTCTTAATAAACAATGTCTCTCTCTTCTCCCTCTCTTAATAAACAATGTCTCTCTCTTCTCCCTCTATATATCAACAATGTCTCTCTCTTCTCCCTCTATATATCAACAATGTCTCTCTCTTCTCCCTCTCTTAATAAACAATGTCTCTCTCTTCTCCCTCTCTTAATAAACAATGTCTCTCTCTTCTCCCTCTAAATATCAACAATGTCTCTCTCTTCTCCCTCTCTTAATAAACAATGTCTCTCTCTTCTCCCTCTCTTAATAAACAATGTCTCTCTCTTCTCCCTCTCTTAATAAACAATGTCTCTCTCTCCTCCCTCTATATATCAACAATGTCTCTCTCTTCTCCCTCTACATATCAACAATGTCTCACTCTCCTCCCTCTCTTAATCAACACTTTCTCACTCTCCTCACTCTCTTAATAAACAATGTCTCTCTCTTCTCCCTCTCTTAATAAACAATGTCTCTCTCTTCTCCCTCTATATATCAACAATGTCTCTCTCTTCTCCCTCTCTTAATAAACAATGTCTCTCTCTTCTCCCTCTATATATCAACAATGTCTCTCTCTTCTCCCTCTATATATCAACAATGTCTCTCTCTTCTCCCTCTCTTAATAAACAATGTCTCTCTCTTCTCCCTCTCTTAATAAACAATGTCTCACTCTTCTCCCTCTATATATCAACTATGTCTCTCTCTTCTCCCTCTATATATCAACAATGTCTCTCTCTTCTCCTCTCTATATATAAACAATGTCTCTCTCTTCTCCCTCTCTTAATAAACAATGTCTCTCTCTTCTCCCTCTATATATCAACAATGTCTCTCTCTTCTCCCTCTCTTAATAAACAATGTCTCTCTCTTCTCCCTCTCTTAATAAACAATGTCTCTCTCTTCTCCCTCTCTTAATAAACAATGTCTCTCTCTTCTCCCTCTATATATCAACAATGTCTCTCTCTTCTCCCTCTATATATAAACAATGTCTCTCTCTTCTCCCTCTCTTAATAAACAATGTCTCTCTCTTCTCCCTCTCTTAATAAACAATGTCTCTCTCTTCTCCCTCTCTTAATAAACAATGTCTCTCTCTTCTCCCTCTCTTAATAAACAATGTCTCTCTCTTCTCCCTCTTAATAAACAATGTCTCTCTCTTCTCCCTCTATATATCAACAATGTCTCTCTCTTCCCCCTCTACATATCAACAATGTCTCTCTCTTCCCCCTCTACATATCAACAATGTCTCTCTCTTCCCCCTCTACATATCAACAATGTCTCTCTCTTCTCCCTCTATATATCAACAATGTCTCACTGTTCTCCCTCTATATATCAACAATGTCTCTCTCTTCTCCCTCTATATATCAGTCTCTCTCTTCTCCCTCTCTTAATAAACAATGTCTCTCTCTTCTCCCTCTCTTAATAAACAATGTCTCTCTCTTCTCCCTCTCTTAATAAAAAATGTCTCACTCTTCTCCCTCTCTTAATAAACAATGTCTCTCTCTTCTCCCTCTATATATCAACAATGTCTCTCTCTTCTCCAACAATGTCTCTTCTTCTCCCTCTCTTAATAAACAATGTCTCTCTCTTCTCCTCTATATATCAACAATGTCTCTCTTCTCCCTCTCTTAATAAACAATGTCTCTCTCTTCTCCCTCTGTCTTAATAAACAATGTCTCTCTCTTCTCCCTCTATATATAAACAATGTCTCTCTCTTCTCCCTCTATATATGAACAATGTCTCTCTCTTCTCCTCTCTATATATCAACAATGTCTCACTGTTCTCCCTCTATATATCAACAATGTCTCACTGTTCTCCCTCTATATATCAACAATGTCTCACTGTTCTCCCTCTATATATCAACAATGTCTCACTGTTCTCCTCTATATATCAACAATGTCTCACTGTTCTCTCCTCTATATATCAACAATGTCTCACTGTTCTCCTCTATATATCAACAATGTCTCACTGTTCTCCCTCTATATATCAACAATGTCTCTCTCTTCTCCCTCTCTTAATAAACAATGTCTCTCTCTTCTCCCTCTATATATCAACAATGTCTCTCTCTTCTCCCTCTATATATCAACAATGTCTCTCTCTTCTCCCTCTCTTTATCAACAATGTCTCTCTCTTCTCCCTCTCTTAATAAACAATGTCTCTCTCTTCTCCCTCTATATATCAACAATATCTCACTCTTCTCCCTCTATATATCAACAATGTCTCACTGTTCTCCCTCTATATATCAACTATGTCTCTCTCTTCTCCCTCTCTTAATAAACAATGTCTCTCTCTTCTCCCTCTATATATCAACAATGTCTCTCTCTTCTCCCTCTATATATTACAGTCTCT
Source organism: Oncorhynchus tshawytscha (assembly GCF_018296145.1). NCBI lineage: Eukaryota > Metazoa > Chordata > Actinopteri > Salmoniformes > Salmonidae > Oncorhynchus > Oncorhynchus tshawytscha. Next base: position 49,063,288 of record NC_056454.1, read on the forward strand.
CTCTTCTCCCTCTATATATGAACAGTCTCTCTCTTCTCCCTCTCTTAATAAACAATGTCTCTCTCTTCTCCCTCTATATATCAACAATGTCTCTCTCTTCTCCCTCTATATATCAACAATGTCTCTCTCTTCTCCCTCTATATATCAACAATGTCTCTCTCTTCTCCCTCTATATATCAACAATGTCTCTCTCTTCTCCCTCTATATATGAACAGTCTCTCTCTTCTCCCTCTCTTAATAAACAATGTCTCTCTCTTCTCCCTCTCTTAATAAACAATGTCTCTCTCTTCTCCCTCTAAATATCAACAATGTCTCTCTCTTCTCCCTCTCTTAATAAACAATGTCTCTCTCTTCTCCCTCTCTTAATAAACAATGTCTCTCTCTTCTCCCTCTCTTAATAAACAATGTCTCTCTCTTCTCCCTCTCTTAATAAACAATGTCTCTCTCTTCTCCCTCTATATATCAACAATGTCTCTCTCTTCTCCCTCTCTTAATAAACAATGTCTCTCTCTTCTCCCTCTATATATCAACAATGTCTCTCTCTTCTCCCTCTCTTAATAAACAATGTCTCTCTCTTCTCCCTCTATATATCAACAATGTCTCTCTCTTCTCCCTCTATATATAAACAATGTCTCTCTCTTCTCCCTCTCTTAATAAACAATGTCTCACTCTTCTCCCTCTATATATCAACTATGTCTCTCTCTTCTCCCTCTCTTAATAAACAATGTCTCTCTCTTCTCCCTCTCTTAATAAACAATGTCTCTCTCTTCTCCCTCTCTTAATAAACAATGTCTCTCTCTTCTCCCTCTCTTAATAAACAATGTCTCTCTCTTCTCCTCTATATATCAACAATGTCTCTCTCTTCCCCCTCTACATATCAACAATGTCTCTCTCTTCCCCCTCTACATATCAACAATGTCTCTCTCTTCCCCCTCTACATATCAACAATGTCTCTCTCTTCTCCCTCTATATATCAACAATGTCTCTCTCTTCTCCCTCTATATATCAACAATGTCTCTCTCTTCTCCCTCTATATATGAACAGTCTCTCTCTTCTCCCTCTCTTAATAAACAATGTCTCTCTCTTCTCCCTCTCTTAATAAACAATGTCTCTCTCTTCTCCCTCTCTTAATAAACAATGTCTCACTCTTCTCCCTCTCTTAATAAACAATGTCTCTCTCTTCTCCCTCTATATATCAACAATGTCTCTCTCTTCTCCCTCTATATATCAACAATGTCTCTCTCTTCTCCCTCTCTTAATAAACAATGTCTCTCTCTTCTCCCTCTATATATCAACAATGTCTCTCTCTTCTCCCTCTATATATCAACAATGTCTCTCTCTTCTCCCTCTCTTAATAAACAATGTCTCTCTCTTCTCCCTCTCTTAATAAACAATGTCTCTCTCTTCTCCCTCTATATATCAACAATGTCTCTCTCTTCTCCCTCTATATATCAACAATGTCTCTCTCTTCTCCCTCTATATATCAACAATGTCTCACTGTTCTCCCTCTATATATCAACAATGTCTCACTGTTCTCCCTCTATATATCAACAATGTCTCTCTCTTCTCCCTCTATATATCAACAATGTCTCACTGTTCTCCCTCTATATATCAACAATGTCTCTCTCTTCTCCCTCTATATATCAACAATATCTCACTCTTCTCCCTCTATATATCAACAATGTCTCACTGTTCTCCCTCTATATATCAACTATGTCTCTCTCTTCTCCCTCTCTTAATAAACAATGTCTCTCTCTCTCCCTCTATATATCAACAATGTCTCTCTCTTCTCCCTCTCTTAATAAACAATGTCTCTCTCTTCTCCCTCTATATATCAACAATGTCTCTCTCTTCTCCCTCTATATATCAACAATGTCTCTCTCTTCTCCCTCTATATATCAACAATGTCTCACTGTTCTCCCTCTATATATCAACAATGTCTCTCTCTTCTCCCTCTCTTAATAAACAATGTCTCACTCTTCTCCCTCTATATATCAACAATGTCTCTCTCTTCTCCCTCTATATATCAACAATGTCTCTCTCTTCTCCCTCTATATATGAACAGTCTCTCTCTTCTCCCTCTCTTAATAAACAATGTCTCTCTCTTCTCCCTCTATATATCAACAATGTCTCTCTCTTCTCCCTCTATATATCAACAATGTCTCTCTCTTCTCCCTCTCTTAATAAACAATGTCTCACTCTTCTCCCTCTATATATCAACAGGCTCACTCTTCTCCCTCTCTTACATCAACACTTATTTTTTCATATTTTTAGCCACATCTTACTCAATTCTCATCATTTGAGAAACCAAAGTTCATCATTGTTTACTTGAGGTCTCTGTAACAACACAGTTAGAGCGGTGTTGATGTTTACCTTTGTTTTTTTGGAGGGTAAATCATATTATCACAGCCTATTTAAAGGAAGCAGGCTGTTTTCCAGCGACAGCACAGCTGGCAGAGGCAGTGGTGGTGTAGTAAAATATAAATATAATACGAACGTTTTTGAGCTGGCGAATCCATTCTGAGCAGTGAAACATCGCCACAGCGACCACAGCTGTGGCACGCGTGCAAGAAAAATGAGTACAGGCTTCTCTCTCTGGGACTCTGGAACTCGAGCTCTCTCTTTCTTCTCTCTCTCGCTGGACCTCACTCTCTCTCTCTCTCTCTCTCTCGCTGGACCTCTCTCTCTCTCTCTCTCTCTCTCTCTCTCTCTCTCTCTCTGGACCTCACTCTCTCTCTCTCTCTCTCTCTCTCTCGCTCTCTCTGGACCTCACTCTCTCTCTCTCTCTCTCTCGCTGGACCTCACTCTCTCTCTCTCTCTCTCTCGCTGGACCTCACTCTCTCTCTCTCTCTCTCTCTCTCTCTCTGGACCTCACTCTCTCTCTCTCTCTCTCTCTCTCTCTCTCTGGACCTCACTCTCTCTCTCTCTCTCTCTCGCTGGACCTCACTCTCTCTCTCTCTCTCTCTCTCGCTGGACCTCACTCTCTTGCTCTCTCTCTCAATCTGAGAGGATAGGAGCGGATGAGAGGAGAGGTGATGAGAGGAGAGGAGAGGTGATGAGAGGAGAGGTGAGGAGAGGAGATGAGAGGAGAGGTGATGAGAGGAGGAGAGAGAGGAGAGGTGATGAGAGGAGAGGTGATGAGAGGAGAGGTGATGAGAGGAGAGGTGAGGAGAGGAGAGGAGAGGAGGAGGAGAGGAGAGGAGAGGAGAGGAGGAGGAGGGAGAGAGAGGAGAGGAGAGGAGAGGAGAGGAGAGGAGAGGAACACAGCAGGGGAGCAGCAATATACAACACGTTTTTTCCCTCATCTTCACCATCACAACACCCTCACCCTGTTAATGCACAGTGTCATTATAATCTAACCATCTAACCATCCTCTTCCTCATCTTCTTCATTTGGCCCATGTTGAGAAATACTGTATGGTCTAAGGACTGATAGTAGACTTTGCACAATATTCAGACCTGTTGATGGCTGCAATTCATGATTTTCTTCTCCGTCAGTGTCTAGTATACCGTTTACATGCTAGAAAATAAAAACTTAATTGACAGAGTTAAGAAATTGGATTTGTAATTGATACTGGACAGAATTGGTCACAAAACCATAAGAAATCAACACTAAACAATGTATCAACAATCTGGATAAGTTTGCTAGGTAACATAATGTCCACAATATTACACTGGATTGAGTATAGTTTACCTGGAATGACAGAGCATCCCAACTTGGTTTAAGAAAGAGTCTTATGGCTCTGGGTTCAGGTTTAAAATGAGGTAGACAGAGCGAGATAGGGTAGAAGGAATGGTTAACGTTTAAAATGAGGTATACAGAGAGGAGATGGGGTAGAAGGAATGGTTAACGTTTAAAATGAGGTATACAGAGAGGAGATGGGGTAGAAGGAATGGTTAAGGTTTAAAATGAGGTATACAGAGAGGAGATGGGGTAGAAGGAATGGTTAAGTTTTAAAATGAGGTAGACAGAGCGAGAGGGGGTAGAAGGAATGGTTAAGGTTTAAATTGAGGTAGACAGAGAGATAGGAGAGGGGGTAGAAGGAATGGGTTAAGGTTTAAAATGAGGTAGACAGAGAGAGGGGGTTGAAGGAATGGGTTAAGGTTTCAAATGAGGTAGACAGAGAGGGGGGGTTGAAGGAATGGGTTAAGGTTTAAAATGAGGTAGACAGAGAGAGGGGGTTGAAGGAATGGGTTAAGGATTAAATGAGGTAGACAGAGAGGAGATGGGGTAGAAGGAATGGGTTAAGGATTCAATGAGGTAGACAGAGAGAGAGGGAGAGGGCAGAAGGAATGGGTTAAGGATTAAATGAGGTAGACAGAGAGAGAGGGAGAGGGCAGAAGGAATGGGTTAAGGATTAAATGAGGTAGACAGAGAAAGAGGGAGAGGGCAGAAGGAATGGGTTAAGGTTTGAAATGAGGTAGACAGAGAGAGGGAGAGGGCAGAAGGAATGGGTTAAGGTTTAAAATGAGGTAGACAGAGAGAGGGAGAGGGCAGAAGGAATGGGTTAAGGTTTAAAATGAGGTAGACAGAGAGAGGGAGAGGGCTGAAGGAATGGGTTAAGGTTTAAAATGAGGTAGACAGAGAGAGGGAGAGGGCAGAAGGAATGGGTTAAGGTTTAAAATGAGGTAGACAGAGAGAGGGAGAGGGCTGAAGGAATGGGTTAAGGTTTAAAAGGGTCAGTAGAAGGGGTCCATGCGGCCTGCTACTGAAGCAGTGTCCATTGAGTTATTCAGAGCTGTAGTAGAGACTTTATTCAGGCCTCAATTACAGCCGTTTGGCAGCCTGACTGGACGTATGAGAGCAGACTGAAGCGGACGGGCGGTGTGGCGGGAGGCGGGCGAGAGGCTGCGGTGACTCGGATCCACACGGCCCAGCTGTCCGGCAATGAGCTTGTCCCCTGGGCCGAGCTTTGTTTTCTTAGCTCAGGCTGCTTTTAGCTGCTTCTGCTTTTATACATTTCTTTTTTCCCCCTGTCTTCTCTGGACTGGACTCTGCCTTAAACCTAAACCACTCACAGTCACATCTATCTGAGCTGCAACTGAGGGAAGGGCCATTGACTGATCTGGACTGTCATTGACACTGTGTTTATGACAGGTCCCGTCTGTCTCAGCCTATCAAAACAGACCTCAGTGAGTGAATGTGAGAGAGAGGTTTACAGGAATGAGAGAGCAGAGACCTCAGACAACAACACAGATCAAAACCAGGATCTTTGGGCGACTCTTCGGGTCTCTCAGTGATCTAAGACAAGTTAACAAGTAAAAAAACAGAGCTCTTGGAGAAACTACAAATTGAGGTATTTGTCATGATTTTACGAGGTAATAACATGGTTTCTTTAGTTATTTGTTGTGGTTTTAGGAGGGAATGTCGTGGTTTCTGTAGGTGTTTTTCCAAAGGCTCTTACCCGAACCCTAACCCAGAGGTTAGTAGGGACAACAGGAACAGGAAGTGGCTGAAAAACAGCTGCTGTAACATTACCTTGAGGAGAGCAAATAACGCACAACACCAATCCTACCGACCATCCCACCAACCACAGCCCACAAAAACGCCATTCCAGAGTAGAAAACAACCAAGTTGTTTACCAGATAATAGTACAGCAATGTTAATATGCCTTCTCTCTCGTTCTTCTGTTTTTCTCTCTCTCTCTCCTCTCTTCCTTCTCTCTCCCTTTTTGCCAGCTCTCGCCTTGCAACAGCCTTTGTTGGTTAGGCCGTGGTGGGTAGCCGTGGGTAACCCTGGTGCCCTTGTGAAGACCGGTTCACCCCACTGACACCAGATGAAAGCAGAAGAAGTTGACTGGCTGGCATTATTTGAAAGGCCCCCCCATCTCCCTCTGTTTTGGCCTGGGCGTCCCCTCTCTCTCTCTCTCTCTCTCTCTCTTATTTCCCAGGGTAAATTAATAACCCTTAGTAACATCAATGGGCTTCTACTAAAAGAAGGGCCTGGGCTGGTGGCTGGTTGGGCTGATGTCTGAACCACTGCCATCCACAGGCATGGCTGACAGAGGGTACAACCCAAATGGCTCTCTATTCCCTACATAGTGCAGGACTCTCACTAATACTACTCTCTCAAAAGTCGGGCGCTTATATGGAGAATAGGGTGGCGTTTGGGCACTCAATTCACGGAGGAGACTCTGGTCTGAGTGAGCAACGCCCCTTTAAAGGACGCGGTGCCGCGGTCTCTTCTCTCCTTGAAGGGCAGGAGGGAGATCTGACTGTGGATCTGACCACTTCAGAGGCATTGTCAACAGCCAAGTTCAATAGGCAGAGAGGAGCCCTTTAGCTTGGTCTGGTCTGCAGGGGAAACCAGTCATGTCTTTATTTACAGGCATCAAAGAGAGGAGGACACACTCCGTGGGATCCAGTCACTCTGTAATTGTGTCCCTTGTGATCTCCAGCACTGATCTTTCAGAGGGAAAAACATGTTGGTGGATGTGATGAGAACTGGAAGACTGTTCACAGAGTTGAAACATACCTGATTCTGTACTGTCACTTCATGGCCTGGGTCTAACATCCACCCCTAAGGCAATGGTTCTCAAACTGGCTTACGCCTGGGGGGAATCTGCCTAGCCAGAGGAGGCAGCCTATTTGGGGGGGAGACTATGAGAACATGGGCCAAATGATAAATGGCGCATTAGGAGGTACTTTGGACAGAGCAAAATGAGATTAGGGTGGCACATTAATTATCAAGGTTAAAAATCACTGCTCTAAGTGGAGGGACATCAAATGTACACCAGGTTAGAGTATAGACTATATGGCATTCGTCAGGTGGTTAGAGTATAGAACTCTGCGGCATTAGTCAGGTTGTTAGAGTATAGACTATATGGCATTAGTCAGGTGGTTAGAGTATAGACTATATGGCATTAGTCAGGTGGTTAGAGTATAGACTATATGGCATTAGTCTTGTGGTTAGAGTATAGACTATATGGCATTAGTCAGGTGGTTAGAGTATAGACTATATGGCATTAGTCAGGTGGTTAGAGTATAGAACTCTGCGGCATTAGTCAGGTTGTTAGAGTATAGACTATATGGCATTAGTCAGGTGGTTAGAGTATAGACTATATGGCATTAGTCAGGTGGTTAGAGTATAGACTATATGGCATTAGTCAGGTGGTTAGAGTATAGACTATATGGCATTAGTCTTGTGGTTAGAGTATAGACTATATGGCATTAGTCAGGTGGTTAGAGTATAGAACTCTGTGGCATTAGTCAGGTGGTTAGAGTATAGACTATATGGCATTAGTCAGGTGGTTAGAGTATAGACTATATGGCATTAGTCAGGTGGTTAGAGTATAGACTATATGGCATTAGTCAGGTGGTTAGAGTATAGACTATATGGCATTAGTCAGGTGGTTAGAGTATAGACTATATGGCATTAGTCTGGTGGTTAGAGTATAGACTATATGGCATTAGTCAGGTGGTTAGAGTATAGACTATATGGCATTAGTCAGGTGGTTAGAGTATAGACTATATGGCATTAGTCAGGTGGTTAGAGTATAGACTATGGCATTAGTCAGGTGGTTAGAGTATAGACTATGGCATTAGTCTGGTGGTTAGAGTATAGACTATGGCATTAGTCAGGTGGTTAGAGTATAGACTATGACATTAGTCCGGAGGTTATTCTTTATGTTCAAGTCCTTCAAGAGCATTAGACTCAAATAACCGTGATTCTCCTGGAGTGTCACTGCCTAGGCTGTCCTGGGTTGAGCTACATGGTAAGGACTGGGATGGGCACTCCTTAGGAACCCCAAAATGACAGCAAAAACAGGTTTTCAGCAATGTATGCATAATCATTTAAAAAATATTGAAATATCACATTTACATAGGTATTCAGACCCTTTACTCAGTACTTTCTTGAAGCACGTTTGACAGCGATTACAGCCTCAAGTCTTTTTTGGGTATGACGCTACAAGCTTGGCACACCTGTATTTGGGGAGTTTTTCCCATTCTTCTCTGCAGATCCTCTCAAGCTCTGTCAGGTTGGATGGGGAGCGTTGCTGCACAACAATTTTAGGTCTCCCCAGAGATGTTCTATCAGTTTCAAGTCCGGGCCCTGGCTGGGCTCTCAAGGACAATCAGAGACTTGTCCCGAAGCAAATCCTGCGTCGTCTTTGCTGTGTGCTTAGGGTCGTTGTTCTGGTGGAAGGTGAACCTTTGCCAAGTCTGAGGTCCTGAGCACTCTAGAGCAGGTTTTCATCAAGGATCTCTCTGTACTTTGCTCCGTTCATCTTTCCCTCGATCCTGACTAGTCTCCCAGTCCCTGCCGCTGAAAAACATCCCCACAGCATGATGCTGCCACCACCATGCTTCACCGTAAGGATGGTGACAGGTTTCCTCCAGATGTGACGCTTGGCATTCAGGCCAAAGAGTTCAATCTTGGAATCTTGTTTCTAATGGTCAGAGAGTCCTTTAGGTGCCTTTTGGCAAACTCCAAGCGGGCTGTCATGTGCCTTTTACTGAGGAGTGGCTTCCGTCTGGCCACTCTACAATAAAGGCCTGATTGGTGGAGTGCTGCAGAGATGGTTTTCCTTCTGGAAGGTTATCCAACTCCACAGAGGAACTCTGGAGCTCTGTCAGAGTGACCAGTGGGTTCTTTGTCACCTCCCTGACCTGACCAAGGCCCTTCTCCCCCGAATGCTCAGTTTGGCTGGGTGGCCAGTTCTAGGAAGAGTCTTAGTGGTTCCGAACTTTTTAAGAAATATGGAGGCCACCGTTTTCTTGGGGTCCATCAATGCTGTAGAAATGTTTTGTTTCTTAACACAATCCTGTCTCGGAGCTCTACAGACAATTTCTTTGACGTCAGGGCTTGGTTTTTGCTCTGACATGCATTGTCAACTGTGGGACCTTATATAGACAGGAGTGTGTCTTTCCAAATCATGTCCAATCAATTTAATTTACCATTAATTTACCAAGTTGTAGAAACATCTCAAGGATGATCAATGGAAACAGGATGCACCTGCTCAATTTCGAGTTTCATAGCAAAGGGTCTGAATACGTATGTAAATATGGTATTTCTGTATTTATTTTTAATAAATGTACAAACATTTTTAAAACCTGCATTCACTTTGTCATTATGGGGTATTGCGTGTAGATTGATAAGGCTGTTACATAACAAAATGTGGAAAAAGTCAAGGGGTCTGAATACTTTCGAATGCACTGTATATATACACAATCTAAGGACTGGGACATGAAGCATTCCTCTGAAGCTAAGGTTGGTCCTGGTTGGTCCTTGGATGGGAGACGTGTTGGTGTACGAGAGCCAGTAAGGTGACACTCTTTCCGCAGGTCTAAAAATGAATATCCCAGTGTCCCAGGGCAGTGATTGGGGACGTTGCCTTTTGTAGGGTGCTGTCTTTGGGTTGGGATGTTAAACGGGTGTCCTGACTCTCTGAGGTCACTAAAGATCCCATGCCACTTATTGTTAGAATAGGGGTGTTAACCCTGGTGTCCTGACTCTCTGAGGTCACTAAAGATCCCATGCCACTTATTGTAAGAGTAGGGGTGTTAACCCTGATGTCCTGACTCTCTGTGGTCACTAAAGATCCCATGGTACTTATTGTTAGAGTAGAGGTGTTAACCCTGATGTCCTGACTCTCTGTGGTCACTAAAGATCCCATGGTACTTATTGTTAGAGTAGAGGTGTTAACCCTGATGTCCTGACTCTCTGTGGTCACTAAAGATCCCATGGTACTTATTGTTAGAGTAGAGGTGTTAACCCTGGTGTCCTGACTCTCTGAGGTCACTAAAGATCCCATGCCACTTATTGTAAGAGTAGGGGTGTTAACCCTGATGTCCTGACTCTCTGTGGTCACTAAAGATCCCATGGTACTTATTGTTAGAGTAGAGGTGTTAACCCTGATGTCCTGACTCTCTGTGGTCACTAAAGATCCCATGGTACTTATTGTTAGAGTAGAGGTGTTAACCCTGGTGTCCTGACTCTCTGAGGTCACTAAAGATCCCATGCCACTTATTGTAAGAGTAGGGGTGTTAACCCTGATGTCCTGACTCTCTGTGGTCACTAAAGATCCCATGGTACTTATATTAACCCTGGGCCCTTATACCATCACGGTCACCTGATCATCCCCAGCTTCCTATTGGCTCATTCATCTCCTCTCCCAAGGTTGTTGCTGTAAATGAGAATGTGTTCTCGGTCTACTGACCTGGTAAAATACATACAAAATAAAAACATTCCAAGGACTGAGTGTGTAGACCTTACAGTAGTAGTGTAGACATTAGGTTATTATATACTGTATATACAGTTAGAAGTTTACATACACCTTAGCCAAATAGATTTCAACTCAGTTTTTCACAATTCCTGACATTTAATCCTAGTACACATTCCCTGTCTTAGGTCAGTTAGGATCAGACCAGAGGACATTTCTAAAAAAAAAAAATCTTTGTCCCCATGTGCAGTTGCACGCCGTAGTCTGGCTTTTTTATGACGGTTTTGGAGCAGTGACTTCTTCCTTGCTGAACGGCCATTCAGGTTATGTCGATATAGGACTCGGTTTACTGTGGATACTTTTGTAACTGTTTCCTCCAGCATCTTCACATGGTCCTTTTCCAAGATACTTCTCGCACCAAAAGTACATTCATCTCTAGGAGACAGAACGCGTCTCCTTCCTGAGCGGTATGCCGGCTGCGTGGTCCCATGGTGTTTATACTTGCGTGCTATTGTTTGTACAGATCAACGTGGTACCTTCAGCCGTTTGGAAATTGCTCCCAAGGATGAACCAGACTTGTGGAGGTCTACAATTTTTTTTCTGAAGTCTTGGCTGTTTTCTTTTGAGTTTCCCATGATGTCAAGCAAATAGGCACTGAGTTTGAAGGTAGTCCTTGAAATACATCCACAGGTACACCTCCAATTGACTCAAATGATGTCAATTAGCCAATCAGAAGCTTCTAAAGCCATGGCATCATTTTTTTGAATTTTCTAAGCTGTTTAAAGGAACAGTCAACTTTGTGTATGTAAACTTCTGACCCACTGGAATTGTGATACAGTGAATAATAATTGAAATAATCTATCTCTCTCTCTCTATATATATATATATATATATATATATATATCTAAACATTGTTTAGAAAGTTGCTTTATAAACTGAGCAAAATTTTTTTTTTTTTTTTCAGCAAACTTAACATGTGTAAATATTTGTATGAACATAAGATTCAACAACTGAGACATAACCTGAACAAGTTCCACAGACATGTGACTAAGAGAAATGGAATAATATGTCTCTGAACAAAGGGGGAGGGGTCAAAAGTAACAGTCAGTATCTGGTGTGGCCACCAGCTGCATTAAGTACTGCAGTGCATCTCCTCCTCATGGACTGCACCAGATTTGCCAGTTTTTGCTGTGAGATGTTACCCCACTCTTCCACCAAGGCACCTGCATGTTCCCGGACATTTCTGGGGGGGGGGGGTACCACATGAGGGAGGAGGATTACTTCCCTTTAATGCGTTGAGATTGCCTGCAATGACAACAAGCTCAGTCCGATGATGCTGTGACACACCGCCCCAGACCATGACGGACCCTCCACCTCCAAATCGATCCCGCTCCAGAGTACAGGCCTCGGTGTAACGCTCATTCCTTCGACGATAAACGCAAATCCGACCATCAACCCTGGTGAGACAAAACAGCGACTCGTCAGTGAAGAGCACTTTTTTGCCAGTCCTGTCTAGTCCAGCCACTCTCAGCCTATTGCGGACAGTCTGAGCACTGATGGAGGGATTGTGCTTTCCTGGTGTAACTTGGGCAGTTGTTGTTGTCATCCTGTACCTGTCCCGCAGGTGTGATGTTCGGATGTACCGATCCTGTGCAGGTGTTGTTACACGTGGTCTGCCACTGCTAGGACGATCAGCTGTCCATCCTGTCTCCCTGTAGCGCTGTCTTAGGTGTCTCACAGTACGGACATTGCAATTTATTGCCCTGGCCACATCTCCAGTCCTCATGCCTCCTTGTAGCATGCCTAAGGCACATTCACGCAGATGAGCAGGGACCCTGGGCATCTTTCTTTTTTTTCACAGTCAGTAGAAAGGCCTCTTTAATATCCTAAGTTTTCATAACTGTGACTTGAATTGCCTCCCGTCTGTAATATGTTAGTGTCTTAACAACCGTTCCACAGGTGCAATGTTCACTAATTGTTTATGGTTCATTGAACAAGCATGGGGAACAGTGTTTAAACCCTTTACAATGAAGATCTATGAAGGTATTTGTTACGAATTATCTTTGAAAGATATCCTGATTCCTGCTTAGAAGAACAAATTAAAGCAGGAAGCACCCGTGACTAGATCAATAAAAAAGTGGTGAAACAGATGCTAAACTACAGGACTGTTATGCAGCACAGACTGGAATATCTTCTGGGATTCCTCCAACGGCAAAGAGGGTGATCTACCGACAAACTACGAAATAAGTTTTACCTCATTTCTATCAGTTGAATGTGCAACCCGAGGGGGGAAAAAACACTAGACCACCTTTACCCCACACACGGAGAAGCGTACAAAGCTCTCCGTAGCCCTTCCATTTCATAAATCTGACCATAATTCTATCCTCCTGACTCCTGCTTACAAGCTAGAAAATAATGCAGGAAGCACCAGTGACTAGGTCAATAAGTAAGTGGTCAGATGAAGCAGATGCTAAGCTACAGACTGTTTTGCTAGCACAGACAGGAATATGTTCCGGGATTCTTCTGATGGCATTGAGGAGTATACCACATCTGTCACTGGCACAGTGACCGTACGTACATACTCCAACCAGAAACCATGGATTACAGGCAGCATCCGCACTGAGCTAAAGGGTAGAGCTGCCGCTTTCAAGTAGCGGGACTCTGACCTGGAAGCTTATAAGACATTCCGCTATGCCCTTTGAACCATCAAACAGGCAAAGCATCAATACAGGACTAAGATCGAGTCGTTCTACACCGGCTCTGACGCTCGTCAGATGTGGCAGGACCTGCAAACCATTACAGACTACAAAGGGAAACACAGCCGAGAGCTGCCCAGTGACACGAGCCTACAGGACGAGCTAAACTACTTGTATGCTTGCTTCGAGGCAAAAAACACTGAAACATGCATGAGAGCACCAGCTGTACCAGAAGACTGTGATCACGCTCTCCGCAGCCAATGTGAGTAATAGCTTTAGACAGGTCAACATTCACAAGGCTGCAGGGCCAGACGGATTACCAGGACGTGTACTGCGAGCATCCGCGGACCAACTAGCAAGTGTCTTCACTGACATTTTCATCCTCTTCCTGTCCGAGTCTGTAATACCAACATGTTTTAAGCTGACCACCATAGTTCCTGTGCCCAAGAACACCAAGGTAACCTGCCTAAATGACGACCAACCCATAGCACTCTTGTCTGTAGCCATGAAGTGCTATGAATAGCTGGTCATGTCTCACATCAACATCATTATCCCAGAAACCCTAGACCCTCTCCAATTTGCATACCGCCTCAACAGATCCACAGATGATGCAGTGTCTATTGCACTCCACACTGCCCTTTCTCACCTGGACAAAAGGAACACCTATGTGAGAATGCTGTTCATTGACTACAGCTCAGCGTTCAACCCATAGTGCCCTCAAAGCTCATCAATAAGCTAAGGACCCTGGGACTAAACACCTCCATCTGCAACTGGATCCTGGACTTCCTGACTGGGCGCCCCCAGGTGGTAAGGGTAGGTAACAACATATCACCACACTGATCCTCAACACAGGGGCCCCTCAGGGGTGCGTATTCAGCCCCCTCCTGTACTCCCTCTTCACTCATGACTGCACAGCCAGGCATGACTCCAACACCATCATTAAATTTGCCGATGACACAAAAGTGGTAGGCCTGATCACAGACAACAACGAGACAGCCTATAGGGAGGAGGTCAGAGACCTGGCTGTGTGGTTCCAGGACAACAAGCTCTCTCTCCCTCAGCGTGATCAAGAGCATCCTGACATACTGCCCGGTATGGAAACTGCTCATCCTCCGACTGCAAGGCACTACAGAGGGTAGTGCGAATGGCCAAGTACATCACTGGGGCCAAGTTTCCTGCCATCCAGGACCTCCACACCAGGCGGTGTCAGTGGAAGGCCCTGAAATTGTCAAAGACTCCAGCCACCCCAGTCATAGACCGTTCTCTCTGCTACCACACGGCAAGCGGTACCGGAGTGCCAAGTCTAGGTCCAATAGGCATCTGAACAGCTTCTACCCCCAAGCCATAAGACTCCTGAACATCTAGTCAAATGGCTACCCAGACCATTCACATGCCTCCCTCACCACAACACTCTCTGTTGTCATTTATGCATATTCACTTTAATTTACTCTACCTACATGTACATACTACCTCAACTAACCGGTGCCCCCGTACATTGACTCTGTACCCGTACCCCCTGTATATAGCCTCCACATTGACTCTGTACTGGTACCCCCTGTACATAGCCTCCACATTGACTCTGTACCCGTACCCCCTGTATATAGCCTCCACATTGACTCTGTACCGGTACCCCCTGTATATAGCCTCCACATTGACTCTGTACCGTAATACCCTGTATATAGCCTACACATTGATTCTGTACTGTAATACCCTGTATATAGCCTCCACATTGACTCTGTACCGTAATAACCTGTATATAGCCTCCACATTAACTCTGTACCGTAATACCCTGTATATAGCCTCCACGTTGACTCTGTACCGTAATACCCTGTATATAGCCTCCACTATGACTCTGTACCGTAATACCCTGTATATAGCCTCCACGTTGACTCTGTACCGTAATACCCTGTATATAGCCTCCACGTTGACTCTGTACCGTAATACCCTGTATATAGCCTCCACATTGACTCTGTACCGTAATACCCTGTATATAGCCTCCACATTGACTCTGTACCGGTACCCCCTGTATATAGCCTCCACATTGACTCTGTACCGTAATACCCTGTATATAGCCTCCACATTGACTCTGTACCACAATACCCTGTATATAGCCTCCACATTGACTCTGTACCATAATACCCTGTATATAGCCTCCACATTGACTCTGTACCGTAATACCCTGTATATAGCCTCCACATTGACTCTGTACCGTAATACCCTGTATATAGCCTCCGCATTGACTCTGTACCGTAATACCCTGTATATAGCCTCCACATTGACTCTGTACCGCAATACCCTGTATATAGCCTCCACATTGACTCTGTACCATAATACCCTGTATATAGCCTCCACATTGACTCTGTACCGTAATACCCTGTATATAGCCTCCACACCCCCTTGTATATATTGTTATTTTTTTCCTGCTCCTCTTTAATTACTTGTTACTTTTACGTTTTTCTTCACCGTGGTTTTTGAAACGGCATTGTAGGTTAGGGGTTCGTAAGTAAGCGTTTCACTGTAAGGTGAAACACCTGTTGTATTCGGCGCATGTGACTAATACAATTGTATTTTATTTTGATTTGAGACAAGGTCCTGAAAGAGGGACGATTCTTTGTTTTTTTTGCTGAGTTTACATTCTAAGGACAGGGAGTGTAGACCTAAAGCTCTAGGTCATTAGTCAGGAGGATATCATGTATTGTATGTTGAAGTCAAGTATCTGGGATTCTTTTAACTTCAAATTCAATAGTCCTCACTGGGTAGAATTACTGTGTGTACTTTACTCTTAAACCATTTATTACTAGATAATTATTTAAGGAATTTAATATAACTATAACCTGTATCAGTGCCAAGCAGTTTTATGAAAATGCATATATTTCTTAATAGTAATTATATTTCGGTGTCGGTAAAAACCCAGTGGGTGAAAGACATATATCTGTTTTCTCTGTTAATCTCTCTCTCTCTCTCTCTCTCTCTCTCTCACTCTCTACCACCTCTCTCTCTCTCTCTACCACCTCTCTCTCTCGCTCTCTCTCTCTATCACCTCTCTCTCTCTCTCTCTCTCTACCACCTCTCTCTCTCTCTCTCTACCACCTCTCTCTCTCTCTCTTCCACCTCTCTCTCTCCAGTCTCTACAGCCTGTCTCTCTCTGTCCAGTCTCTACAGCCTGTCTCTCTCTGTCCGTCTCTACAGCCTGTCTCTCTCTCTCCACAGCCAGAGTCCAGTCACTCCTCTGTCTCTTTATGCATATAACTGTTTCACACTCAGACAGAGAGGATCTATGGAATATCTTACAAATAATAGTCAGCAGTCTACTCTCACTGTCATTCGTTAGAGTGCTGTGTGTGTGTGTGTGTGTGTGTGTGTGTGTGTGTGTGTGTGTGTGTTCACAGCAGTTTATTAAGGATTCATTAGGCTCCATGTAAACACAGTCAGTGATTTCCTTGTGAATGCACTGATTCCTTTACTCAGAGATTTCCAACTGAATAAAGCCTCTCAGAATACTGATCCTAGATCGGCGGCCCTACTTCGAGACACTTTGAGGCAGGTTTAAATTTCGCTAGGGTGTTGTAGACGGGGGGGGGGTGGTGTCTGTAACTATCTGCTTTTGATTCCAAAAGTTGCAGGTTTGAGTCCGGCGATAGCAGTGAAAGTTATGTTTTCGAATGACATCCCCAAGAGGTAAAATATATAGTGAAAACAATAGTGGTCCTAAAACGGAACCTTGAAGAACACCGACATTTACAGTTGATTTGTCAGAGGACAAACCATTCACAGAGACAAACTGATATCTTTCCGACATATAAGATCTAAACCAGGCCAGAACTTATCCGTGTAGACCAATTTGGGTTTCCACAACACCCTAGCAAAACTGAAAGTGACTTGAAAGGAAACAACGCTCACTTTTGCCCCTAAAGTGGCCAGTTTCCACGTCATCTTACAATGATGTCCTCAGACATTGATGTCCAATACTGAGTGAACCCGGCTGGTGTGGCAGCAGATAGCAGTTTGAGCACTGGCCCTGTAACCCGAAAGGTCACAAGGTGAAAAAAAAAAAGTAAACACCCACCGTGTTCTTATTCGTGCTAGAAGGATGACTGGTTCGGTTTTTACACACTATATTGATCAGCCGCTTTCATTTTTCTGTCTCTCGGCAGCTGTATTGAGCAGATCAGAGTTGTTGTGACTTGAGAGTGAAAAGCAGAAGGAAACTCTGGTATCAACCAAGTGAGTCACCCCTTACTGCACTTTGACCTGATAAGCTGGAATATAGTGAACAACAGCCCTACATACTGCTAACAGGGTAATACTGGTTTTAAAAAGGGACTTCTATCCAGTGTAAATCTATCCACTAAATTAACCCCTCATGTTACATTTGGAATTATGCATGTTTTTTTTCCTTCTCCACCACCCCCCCCCCACCACCATCACCATTGTGATACTCTCGCGATGTACAGCAGGAATACTTTAGTAGTTTAAGAATGTTGGGCCAGTGACTAAATGGTTTTCTGGTTCGAATCCCTGAGCTTGACTAGGTGAACAAGCTGTCTGAGTCCTTGCCCAAGGCACGTAACCCTAGTTTCTCTGGATAAGAGCGTCTGCTGAATCACTGAAATATAAATATATATATATATAAATATAAATATACGGAATAAAAAGCCCTTCACAGCAATACGTTTTTTTCTTTCATTAGTTTATTATTTCATTTTTAATTCAAACGTACAGAATATCTGGCAACATTTAACTAGCATTTTCTAACTGATAGCAAAGAAGTAGACTACCTTGACCAGCCTAATAATAGACCATGAAGTTAGGTGCCCCGCTCATCATTATCGCGCTAACGCTGTAACATACTATAGCCCAAGGCTGTATGCATTGTTAATACAGTGTCAACATAAGACCTGAGCTGATAAAGAAAGTGATAAGTTTAGGATAAGTGGAGAGGCTATCGGCTCCTTACTCCTCCACTGCAGCAGAGCAGTCAGAGTGATGCAAGTTAACGCCTGACGGGCCTTCTGAGGTGGCAGGCTAAGGGGCAGAGCCCGTAGCGGTGGGTAGAGGACAGGGCAGTGGCACCCACAGTGACCCGATGGGCGGAGTGGCAGAGAGGGATAGAAGGGCAGGCCTGGCAGGGTGCGGTCTCGAGTGGCAACTGATGCCTCGAATTCCCAATTCAACTGGAAAAGCAAAGCGGCAGAGACAAAAAAAAAAACGGACAGAAGGAGAAACGCCAGAACCAGTAGTGTTCCTCCTCGTTTGACATTGACAGCACCTCAGTGGCAAAACCACAGCATCAAGAAGACAATCTGCGACCACTGTTCACTACAGAAGATCTACTTTGAACCTGTTTGTTTAAATGAGCAGCCTTTTCAACTCCATACCCATATCTGTTGGCTCCCGACGACGAGGAAGAACAAGATACAGTTAAGTGGCGACGTTTGGACAACACCGGACTCGGATTCCGGAGACATTGAACTTTTACCCTGCTACCGGTTCCATAAAACAAAACAATCGGCTAAATGACTGTTTTGGGGGGCTTTTACGGACAGTTGCTGTGCGCACCGATGATGGCGTGGATAAGGCTTATATAATATTGAAATATTCTGTCCCCTAACCTCCATTCATTACCCTGTGGGGGGAAAACGGAGCATCCAAGGGAGGGGGTAGCTTGAGACACCTCCGCGACCTGTGCCACCTTACCACTCCGCTTCGGAGTGGCCGGCCCTGCCGGTCTGGCTGGGATGCGTCTCTCCGTGCTTGTAGGGCTCTTCATCGGCTGCGCCCTGTTTCTCACACCTGTAACCGAGGGCTGTGGACCGGGGAGGGGATACGGCAAGAGACGTCTGCCAAAGAAGCTCACACCCCTCGCTTATAAGCAGTTCAGCCCAAACGTTGCCGAGAAAACACTGGGCGCCAGTGGCAAACACGAGGGGAAAATAACGAGAAACTCAGAACGGTTCAAAGAGCTCACTCCCAACTATAACCCTGATATCATATTTAAAGATGAGGAGAATACGGCTGCCGATCGACTCATGACCCAGGTGAGAAGCAGGCATGGGGTTTTAAAACGTCATCTGGTGGTTTTTGTCTCACTTTGACAGCTACGGCGACCAGAACGTATTACTGGACCTGTCGTTCATCGTTCATCTGAGAGCTTCTATTTGCACTTTGTTAAAAGTGTAAACCATTACTTTAAACATTATTGACTCTCAGCGCTTTCATCTCTGTTTTGGTTCAACGGATTTCTGTTGACAGTTCAAAATTACACGTCAATTATGCAATAGGCACATAGGCTTTAACTGTATATAGCCTCCACATTGACTCTGTACCGTAATACCCTGTATATAGCCTATAGCTACCCGCTACACATTTAGGTTGTATTGAAACACTGTAAAATACATTTACATGTTTTGATGTGCCTTTGACTTTGTCTCCGGTTTCAGAGATAAATTAAGCTCCGCAAAGCACGCAGACGTCACCAAAACATGTGAGAGCGCGAGTTATTGAGTTGATACATGTTTAGGGTCGCCGGTTGAATTCTATTGTTCATAAAAAATATACATATCTATTTTTTTTAAAGAATATAAATAACCCTCGATGGACAAGAATAGTATGCCAACATTTTAATCACAAATGTCCCCGTATTTTCTACCTGTTTTGAGTAGTGGAATTACGCACGTGCAATTACGCATGGATCATGTTGGAATAGATAACGATTTATTTGCTGAAATCTCTCTGATCTCTTCTAACATCAGGGTTGAATAAATAACATGTCAGTACATCAATCAATTTTATTAGGGTGTAAAAAAATATTTAAAAACCAAGCAAGCCATCTTCCTTTAGACCGTTTTGAATATGGTCAATATTTAGCCAAAGACAAAACATTTCTATACATGTCTATGGCATCGGTTGTAGGCTAGTTCACTTTGACCCTCTGTGACAAACTGTCAACAGCATTTATGAGTGTAGATCACATTAATCCCATTGTAAACTATAGCCTGTATGTGTAAACTAGTTGTTTTCCTGTGATAATCTAACAACTCTTAACAGCCTAGTGTCTCACTCAAACCAGTTTCTTATTGTGTCTCCTCTCTCTCCCCCAGCGTTGTAAAGACAAGCTGAACTCCTTGGCCATCTCTGTGATGAACATGTGGCCTGGGGTGAAGCTGAGAGTGACAGAGGGATGGGACGAGGACGGGCACCACTCAGAGGACTCCCTCCATTATGAGGGAAGAGCGGTGGACATCACCACCTCAGACCGGGACAGGAACAAGTACTCCATGCTGGCTCGCCTGGCAGTGGAGGCTGGCTTCGACTGGGTCTACTATGAATCGAAGGCACACGTGCACTGCAGTGTCAAGTCAGGTATGGGGATGGGACTCAGACGGAGCAACAAAAAAAACATCTTATTACCAACCTGTATAAAAGTACGAACTATTGTACTGGCAACATGCAGTGCTGCTAGCCTCAACTGCAGTCTCACTGGTGAGCTTAGAGAGAGTTTCACAATTGTCTGTCAGAAAGAGACTAGAGTGCTGCTTTCTACGGTGATCAAGTTAACCCCTATTGATTTGTTAAAACAACCCAGTTGTCCCTTTGGTCTGAGTGCTGTCAGTTGTTATTAGGCCAACTCAGGTGAGGTGCTAGACGAGGGGTCAGGTGGGGTGAGGTGCTAGACGAGGGGTCAGGTGGGGTGAGGTGCTAGACGAGGGGTCAGGTGGGGTGAGGTGCTAGGTGGGGTGAGGTGCTGTATTCTTTATTATCTGGAGGGGTCATTCTTTATTATCTGGATGTGGGTGAGGTGCTTGCTGTATTCTTTATTATCTGGATGTGGGTCGTGCGCTGTATTCTTTATTATCTGGGGTGCCTTGCTGTATTCTTTATTATCTGGATGTGGGTCGTGCCTTGCTGTATTCTTTATTATCTGGATGTGGTCGTGCCTTGCTGTATTCTTTATTATCTGGATGTGGGTCGTGCCTTGCTGTATTCTTTATTATCTGGATGTGGGTCGTTTGCTGTATTCTTTATTATCTGGATGTGGGTCGTGCCTTGCTGTATTCTTTATTATCTGGATGTGGGTCGTGCCTTGCT
>NC_056454.1:49089233-49121733 GCF_018296145.1 Oncorhynchus tshawytscha
TTTTAAAGTTATTTAGCAGACGCTCTTATCCAGTGCGACTAAGTGACTTACTGAAGGGCACATCGGAAGATTTTTTAACTTAGCCGGCTCAGGGATTCAAACTAGCAACCTTTGGGTTACTGGCCCAACGCTCTAACCGCTAGGCTACCTTGTTTAGAAGTCTTGTGGTTTGGGTGTAGAAGCTCTTCTGGGTCCTCTTGACTCCAGACTTGGTGCATTGGTACCACTTGCCGTGAGGTAGCAGAGAAAACAGTCTGTGGCTTGGGTGGCTGGAGTCTTTGACAATTTTGACACAGACTGGAACAGAGGTCCTGGATAGCAGGAAGTTCGGCTCCAGTGATGTACTGGGCCGTACGCACTACCCTCTGTAGCACCTTGAGGTCGGATGCCGAGCAGTTTCCATACCAGGCGGTGAAGCAGCCAGTCAAGATGCTCTCAATGGTGCAACGGAAGAACGTTTTGAAGACCTGAGGGCCAACGCCAAATCTTTTCAGCCTCCTGAGGGGGAAGAGAAGTTGTCGTTCCCTCTTCATGACTGTGTTGGTGAGTGTGGACCATGATAGATCCTTCGTGATCTGGACACCAAGGAACTTGAAGCTCTTGACCGTCTCCACTACAGCCCCGTCGATGTAAATGGCTGTGTGCTCGGCCCTCCATTTCCTGTTGCCCATGATCAGCTCTTTTGTCTTACTGTCGTTGAAGGAGAGTTTGTTGTCCTGGAACCACACGCCAGGAGTCTGACGTCCTCCCTGTAGGCTGTCTTATCGTCATCAGTGATCAGGCCAACCACCATTGTGTTGTCAGAAAACTTAATTGGTGTTGAAGTTGTGCACGGCCACACAGTTGTGGGTGAAGAGGGAGTACAGGAGGGGAGTAAGCACGCACCCCTGAGGGGCTCCTGTGTTGAGGGTCAGCGTGGTGGATGTTTTGTTGCCTTCCCTTACCACCTGGGGCGACCCGTCAGGAAGTCCAGGATCCAGTTGCAGAGGGACGTGTTAAGTCCAAGGGACCTTAACATAGTGATGAGCTTCAAGGGCACTATGGTGTTGCTGAGCTGAACTGTAGTCAATGAATAGCATTCTGTAGACAGTGAACAGCATTCTCAAATAGGTTTCCTTTTGTTCAAGTGGGAAAGGGCAGTTTGGAGTGCATTGGAGATTGCGTCATCTGTGGATCTGTTGGGGCGGTATGCGAATTGGAGTGGGTCCAGGGTGTCTGAGATGATGGTATTGTTTTGATGTGAGTCATGGCCAGCATTTCAAATCATTTAATGGAGATTTGAGTGCTATGGGGTGATAATCATTTAGGCTGGCTACCTTGGTGCTCTTGGGTACAGGGACCATATCAGGGACAGGTTAAAAATGTCAGTGAAGACACTTGCTAGCTGGTCAGCGCCTGCTCTGTGTATGCGTCCTGATAATATGTCTGGCCCCCCTGCGGTCTTGTGAATGTTAACATGTTTAAAGATCTGTTACGGAGAGCGTGATCACACAGTCATCTGGAACAGATGCTGCTCTCACGCATGGTTCAGTGTTGCTTGCCATAGAAGGCATTCATCTCGTCTGGTATGCTCGTGTCACTGGGCAGCTCATAGCTGAAAACTGCGTTGGTAAATCTTATGTTCTACAGCTTATCATGAGATATTGTAACTCATTCGAGCAGAACCTCGAGACTTCCTTAATATTAGATATTGCGCACCAGCTGTTCTTAACAGAGACACCCCCGCCCCACCCCCACCTCCACTCTTGAGTTTACGAGATGCCACGACTCCGTGAAGGATATTACAGTTATTCATTTCCCGTTTTGATAGGATAGTCTCGAACGAAGCTCGTCCAGTTTGGTCTCCGGTAATCCGCCAATACAACAAGAAGAAGAAGCAGATTATTTTCCTCCGTAGTTTCATCAGGGTTCAATATCGTCGTATTTTTGTTTTTCTGAGTGTCGGGGACTAGGGCCTGGTCCCGGGTGAGCAGTATGTCCTTCTCGGCCCCCGAGGTATAGAAGTAAAAGTCTTCATCCAAATCGAGGTTTAGTGATCGTTGTTCTGAAGCTTTTTATTTTATTTTTTTAGTCATAGGAAACGATGGTAGAAACATTTTATGTACAAAAAAAACCACCAACAACAACAAAATGGTGTTATTGGTCAGAAGCCCGTAAAAAATGATCGCTATCCCAGTGCCATTCTCCCGTTGAGAAGAAATATAAAGGCAATGAGAGTCGTCTGCGTTGCAGACCGGTAAGGTGAAGGTAAGGAAATATGAGTCAATGGAAACAGACAATAGCTTTCTATCACCTTTTTAGAGTTTCAAACATTTTTTACTGTTTCTGGAAGCAGAATTATACAACATTTTGAGAATTCTGAGAATTGCTGCACAGAGTTCATCTGCTTTACACCCAAAGATACTTTTGAGAAACTTCTCCATTACATTGCAGGGAGCAACATATGTAAAGACCTCTGTGCCTATTTATTTAGGCCTTTCCCATCATATGACTTCCTGTTTTCAGGACCACGCGAGTCCTTGACACTCAACACTGGAATGTGTACACACACCACACACACACACACACGAGGTAAACACTCAAACACACTCAGGTTAGATAATGAGGAGATAGAGAGAAGGGTGAATTGAAGAGTCTTCAGAACAAGGAGTCTGGTGTTGGTGTAGCAGATGAAAGGGTTCAGAGGTCATCTTTACCTGGCCTACTACATGTATTGATCTGTACAGTGGGGTTTATTGTAAAAGTATTGTCAACTTGTCTGATACATGTCTGTGTGTAATATGATCCTGTCAATGTCTATCAATCTGTTCAGGTTATTCTGTAGTCATATCTTCATATCTTCATGTGTTCATATCTTCATGTCTTCGTCTTTATGTCTTCATGAATATTATCTTCATGAAATCTGAGGCATTATGTTATTTTGTGCTGAACTATGTCAGATGTATATTATTATGTTGTGAAAAAACTATTTAAAGATCTATTTTTAAAATGACTGAAATGTTTTTTTTAATTTTTTAAATTTTGCAATTCTTTACTAATTAGTATTTTTTTCATGAGACTCTTGAGAAATCATAATTCGATAACACAAACAACACAAACAACATGAGCCAATTCACAGATACCAATGCAAATCACACTGTCATAGAAAAGACAACTAATACCCATGCAATGCCTAATGCCTCCAGTACTTGACCTTACAGGTGCCATCAATACTATAGATTATTCAGAACAGATATACAGTATATCTCCAACATCTGTGATCCTATAGGGGGGGAATTCTGAACCCAGCTAAGTGCAACAGTAAGTAAGGGGACTCATAAACCTTCACTCCACTTCCTGGTTCAATGTTGACTGATGTCCTCTCTCTCTCTCTCTCTCTCTCTCTCTCTCTCTCTCTCTCTCTCTCCCTCTCTCAGTTGAGAAAGACCTCAACACTGACTACACCTACACAGGTATACACACACACACACACACACAATTAGGAAATGGGCAAGACACTCATTTAGCCACGTTGCTCTTTTTTTGCCTGGCTGTGTAATATCATAGTAGACTGGTTCTTGATCTGTAGACTGGTTCTAGATCTGTAGACTGGTTCTTGATCTGTAGACTGGTTCTAGATCTGTAGACTGGTTCTTGATCTGTAGACTGGTTCTAGATCTGTAGACTGGTCCTAGATCTGTAGACTGGTCCTAGATCTGTAGACTGGTCCTAGATCTGTAGACTGGTCCTAGATCTGTAGACTGGTTCTAGATCTGTAGACTGGTCCTAGATCTGTAGACTGGTTCTAGATCTGTAGACTGGTCCTAGATCTGTAGACTGGTCCTAGATCTGTAGACAGGTCCTAGATCTGTAGACAGGTCCTAGATCTGTTTGTGCCATCTTGCCAAATCCATCACTTGTCATTTGTATTTTTCTGGCGTGACAAGAACATAGGTAGTTGGCAAAAGAGCAGAGCACCCAGGCTAATTTCACTGAAAGAATAGCCTGGTCTAAAGTCGAATTGACTAAACAGCACAAAATGATCTGATCAATAAATGATGATCCATAAATCTGGGCTGCATACTGAACCAGTGAGGCAGTACTAGAGACATGAAGACTTCTAAACCGATGTTGAAGATGTTACTACGTGCGTGAACTGGAAGTACTTCACACCCGTTTCCACGGCGATTGTGTAGGTTACACCGAGAACAGCGCCTGGTATAGAATCCTTTATCAGTTCATCTTTCCTTTATGTGTCATTCCCTCTCTTCTTGCCTCCTTCTCAAAACCCATTAGAGGACAAGGTTATAGGGAGGATGTAAGGAATCGAAGAAAGACGAATTGAGAAAGAGTCGTCAGTCGACGGGAAACAATCCTAAGGGCCAGCCCCAAAATGGCTGCCAGTTGCACTGTCTGCCTGGACTCAGGCTAGGAGGAGAGAGAGAGGAGCAGGGGAAAGAGTCAAAACATAGACACTAAATGCAGAGTGTAAAAATCAGCACTCAAACACATTTACATTTTGAGTCACTTATCCAGAGCGGCTTACAGGAGCCCTTAGAGTTTAGTGCCTTGCTCAAGGGCACATCGGCAGATTTTTCACTTAGTTGGATTGGGTTTCAATGCTCTTAACCGCTAGTATTATGCCTCGAACTGACAGTAGGGCGAGCCACATCTCTGTTTCACACAGTACATATGAGCTACGGGACAGTGAAGGATGTAAGGTCCGATGGGGAAGGTACAGGAAAAGGAAGTGTTGCTGGTCGTACAGGAAAAGGAAGTGTTGCTGGTCTTCAGTACTGGCAGCAGTTCAGAGTGCAGGTGAAAACCCCCTCTCCACTACGGCACACAGAGTCCACACACTCAACAATGGCAACAGCACTTGCACACAAGTAAAGGTTAACAACTTTGCTGACTAGAGATGTTTCTTAAGAGATGATAGTGTTTGTCTCTCTCTCACTCTGTCTCTCTCTGTCTCTCTCTGTCTCTCTCTCTCTCTCTCTCTGTCTCTCTGTCTCTCTCTCTCTCTCTCTGTCTCTCTCTCTCTCTGTCTCTCTCTCTCTCTCTCTCTCTCTCTCTCTCTCTCTGTCTCTCTCTGTCTCTCTCTCTCTCTCTCTGTCTCTCTCTCTCTCTCTCACTCTGTCTCTCTCTCTCTCCCTCTCTCACTCTGTCTCTCTCTGTCTCTCTCTCTCTCTCTCTCTGTCTCTCTCTCTCTCTCACTCTGTCTCTCTCTCTGTCTCTCTCTCTCTCTCTCTCTCTCTCTCTCTCTCTCTCTCTCTCTCTCTCTCTCTCTCTCTCTCTCTCTCTCTCTCTCTCTCTCTCTCTCTCTCTCTCTGACTGAGCAGAGACTCACAGAGAGCATTCTGCAAACATTTAGCTGCGGGAGCCTGAGGCATGCTGGGAGCATGTATGAGCGTAGATGCTGGGACAGGAACACAAAGAGGAAGACTGTTCTACACAGAGAAACATGACAACAACATTAGTTCTAATTGTAGTAACAGGGACTATCAATCCTAATACAGTTTGGATATTTATATATAAAAAATAACAAATATGACTGAATGCAGGAAGACGTGAATACAGGGAGTTTGAGACGACACAAAAAAGTGAGGCAAAATTGGCAAATAGAGGACAGACACACTGTTTGTACGTATAGTGCAGCGATGGCCCAGTGGTCTGAACAGAGTTGGAGAAATCTAGTAGACGGACTAGTGGGGGACATGACCAGCGGACCCCAGTGTCTCAACCACTCAGTCCTGTCACACCCAGAACCAGCCGGACCAGAAACTCTGTCACACCCAGAACCAGCCGGACGAGACTCTCTGTCACAGTCAGAACCAGCCAGACCAGACTCTCTGTCACACCCAGAACCAGCTGGACCAGGCCCTCTGTCACACCCAGAACCAGCCGGACCCAGGCTCTCTGTCACAGTCAGAACCAGCCGGACCAGACTGTGCCTGTCACCTTGGCCTGTCACCTGTGCCTGTCACCTTGGCCTGTCACCTGTGCCTGTCACCTTGGCCTGTCACCTGTGCCTGTCACCTTGGCCTGTCACCTGTGCCTGTCACCTGGGCCTGTCACCTGGGCCTGTCACCTGGGCCTGTCACCTTGGCCTGTCACCTGTGCCTGTCACCTTGGCCTGTCACCTGTGCCTGTCACCTGGGCCTGTCACCTGGGCCTGTCACCTGGGCCTGTCACCTTGGCCTGTCACCTGTGCCTGTCACCTTGGCCTGTCACCTGTGCCTGTCACCTGGGCCTGTCACCTGGGCCTGTCACCTGTGTCTGTCACCTGTGCCTGTTACCTTGGCCTGTCACCTGTGCCTGTCACCTTGGCCTGTCACCTGGGCCTGTCACCTGGGCCTGTCACCTGGGCCTGTCACCTGGGCCTGTCACCTGGGCCTGTCACCTGTGCCTGTCACCTGGGCCTGTCACCTTGGCCAGTGAATGGTTTTCCACTCCAACTCAAGCTTCCTTTGGTCCATCTTCAGTGTCTCTGCGATCATTTCCCTCACTTTGTCCTCCATTCTGCAATTCCTTCCACAACCATTTTGTTTCCGCCTTGATTGTCCCTCGAGATAATCTGATTCATCCGTCATTGTTATCACAGATTCACATCTAGAACTGATGTCCTCTCCAATGATTTACAGATTGCTGTCATCTTGCCATCGTCCTGTTTAAACTCATCGAGCTGCAAACTGTTCTTCAGGTTCTGGACCTCTGGTCTGGTCCATTCTTTTATTAGTTGACTCTAATAGTATTTGGACAAAAACACTTGAAGTCATTTTCTTGTTGTTGTAACAACTGCTTGTGGAACTATCTCTGTTTGTTTAAAAGATCCTTTACCTGTGATAGAGAGACACCACTGTCCTCAACGGTACTCCAGCCGGGTTTGGTCTTTGTCATGGTAACAACATAGGTTAGGCTGTTACTCCTCGAAGTTCCAGACGGGTTTGGTCTTTGTCATGGTAACAACGTAGGTTACGCTGTTACTCCTCGAAGTTCCAGACGGGTTTGGTCTTTGTCATGGTAACAACATAGGTTACGCTGTTACTCCTCGAAGTTCCAGACGGGTTTGGTCTTTGTCATGGTAACAACATAGGTTAGGCTGTTACTCCTCACAGTTCCAGACGGGTTTGGTCTTTGTCATGGTAACAACATAGGTTAGGCTGTTACTCCTCACAGTTCCAGATGGGTTTGGTCTTTGTCATGGTAACAACATAGGTTAGGCTGTTACTCCTCACAGGTTGCAGGGAAGTTGTTGATGTTGGAAACAACCAGCCACAATGGCTAATCCACATCACGGGCAGCGTTCAAGCCCTCAAGAAAACACTGCTAGCTTGATAGGCAACTAGTTAGCAGCTAGCAGCTAGGTTTTCAGTCCAACCTTCTATACCACGTTGCTTTCAGAGGCAGTTTGGAACTCGGTAGTGAGTGTTGCAACCGAGGACAGACTATTTTTTACACGTTATGTGCTTCAGCACTTGGCATTCCAGTTCTGTGACCTTGTGTGGTTTACCACTTCGCAGCGGAGCCGTTGTTGCACCTTTACGTTTCCACTTCACAATAACAGCACTTACAGTTGACCTGGGCAGCTCTAGCAGGGCAGAAATTTGACAAACTGACTTGTTGGAAAGGTGGCATCCTATGACGGTGCCACATGGAAATTCACTGAGCTCTTCAGTGCAGGCCATTCTACTGCCAGACTGTGTTTGTCTATGGAGATTGCATGGCTCTGTCCTCGATTTTATACACCTGTCAGCCAAGGGTGTGGCTGAACTAGCCGAATCCACTAATTTGAATGGGTGTACTCATACTTTTGTATATATAGTGTATACATGTGTATTTTGCACATCTGTATCATTGTACTAAAGCCTCTTGATAAAGGTTATGAAACGTAGTTGAATCTACAGTACCCATATCTGCTGAAAATTGTGTTCGGTAACAGGGGGAGTAGGAGTTAGTGAGAGAAGAGGAGGTGGTCTGGTCTTTGTGTTCAGCACCATGGACAGCAGCACTATAGAACCAGAGAACCAGAGTACAGTACCTCTCTGACTGGGTTGGCTCTATGTAGGATCACTTCCTCACTCTCCCCACAGTGCCCCCTGCAGGCAGGTTCACTCACTGCAGGACATAAAGTAAATCGCTCCATTAACCACAATGAGATACTTAAGCAATAAGACCCGAGGATGTGTGATATATGGCCAATATACCACAGCTAAGGGCTGTTCTTAAGCACGACGCAATGTGGAGTGCCTGGCCATATATCACAAACCCCCGAAGAGTCTTATTGCTATTATAAACTGTAATTGGAGCAGTCAAACTATATGTTTTGTCATAGTGGTGGTAAATACGATCTGATATACCACGGCTTTCAGTTTGTAAAAAAGGGTCTAGCACAACTGGTTTACCACTGCATTCGACAGTTGGGATATTCTTGATGAGTTTGTCTGCAAAAAAATAAAATAAAAATTGTTTGTTTGTTCGTCAAATGAGTTGTACAACCTGAGTGAGAATTTAGCCTGAGGTAGGTAGGTTGTCAGATTGATGGAGCTGAGAGACTAACTCATCAATCTGGGCAGTGAGGACTTCAGCAGGGAAAAGGATCTTCAGAGGTGGACCAGGAGGAGGCTGAGGCTGGTCCCATCTGTTCAACGCTTGGGTTTGATCATTATAGACAGGTGTGAGTGAGAGAGTTGAGAGATGATGTACTGAGTTTTAAAAAGGGTTTAATAAAAATGTGAAAACCTACAGGAGAGTAGATCTCCAGGAAGAGGGTTGGACTGATAACCTACAGGACGGTAGATCTCCAGGAAGAGGGTTGGACTGATAAGGTCATCAGTCCAACCTTCTTCCTGGAGATCTACTTTCCTGTAGGTTTTCAGTCCAACCCTCTTCCTGGAGATCTACCGTCCTGTAGGTTTTCAGTCCAACCCTCTTCCTGGAGATCTACCGTCCTGTAGGTTATCAGTCCAACCTTCTTCCTGGAGATCTACTGTCCTGTAGGTTTTCAGTCCAACCCTTGAGCTGACAAGGTAATCATCTGTTGTTCTGACCCTGAACAAGGCACTTAACCCACTGTTCCCTGGTAAGCCGTCATTGTAAATAAGAATTGTTCTTAACTGACTTGCCTAGTTAAATACAACATTTTAAAATATTAAAATCTTGAGCCAAATTGTCACGCTGACCAGCTAGTCTGTCACAAAACACCACATAAAAACACCCATAACCATAAAAACACCCATAATGCACTATTGAAAGGGAACGTTGATGACGGTCGGGGAAAACGAAGGGAACAAGAAAGTAATTAACCCGGAAACACAGTATTAAAGAATAAAGAGACAAGTTGAGCTTCTAAATATCTGTTTATTACTATCGGTCTCCAATAGTAATCAGAAGGAACAAGGTCTTGTCTTTTAAATGAGTTCCTACAAAGAGGAATTGCTCCTATAATACACGACACATGGAATTCATTTGGCATGCTCCTTGACACATTTACTCACATACACAGATATGATTAATATGTTTGTCACGGCTTGTTAAAATACACTAAATATACACGATAAATACACGATGATAATAACACCAGCAGCAACAAAAAAAACAGAAAGTCTTTAAATATGACTGAGTAGAATTGGTCTCTCC
Source organism: Oncorhynchus tshawytscha (assembly GCF_018296145.1). Classification (NCBI taxonomy): domain Eukaryota; kingdom Metazoa; phylum Chordata; class Actinopteri; order Salmoniformes; family Salmonidae; genus Oncorhynchus; species Oncorhynchus tshawytscha. The sequence goes on from NC_056454.1 coordinate 49,098,852, forward strand.
TGAGTCCTTAATCAAATCAGAATGACTCCTGTAAAATTGTCTTATCCAATCACCACACGGGAGGAAGTGAAAGCAATGATTATAGCGCATAAATAAATTGAGAGGTACAGCTGAAAGGAGGGACAAAAGTTCTCTGTATGAAAAGGACACACACACATTCGCGGATTCACGTACGTACACAAACACTCCCACATACACTACCAAGTTACGGCATCATTTCAGCAGGTCATGTCAGTTTGGGAACCTAGATGACAGAGGTCACACTGCACTGGGGCATGGCATACGCAGAATACAACAACATCTCTATGATATTATTAACATTTCCGAGTTGACAATTTCCCTATCAAACATGATCATTGCTCCGACTGCATACAAAAAATGAATAGTTTTTTATTCTGAAGGATGAATAATCTGGACCATAAAACTACCAGTCTCACCAACCACAGAAGGATCAGAGTTACTTAACATCAAGAGAAAAAAAAAACATAACACACATTTCTCAAAATAAACTGCATATCCCTCTCAGTGTACATGGACTTAGATCTATATTGTTACACCTTCAGGAACCAAAACACAACCATATTTAGTCCCCTTACACAGATAGTCTGCTTCCTTAATATATTAAGGGTTAAATGATGCAGGAATGTAGAGTTAAGTTCAGGTGACAATTACACACAGTATAGAACAGGGCGAGGGTTAGTTAGTCTCTTCAGGAAAGAATCATCACAACACCTGGCAACCCGGAATCATCACAACACCTGGTAACCTGGAATCATCACAACACCTTGGTTACCCGGAATCATCACAACACCTTGGTTACCCGGAATCATCACAACACCTGGCAACCCGGAATCATCACAACACCTGGCAACCCGGTATCATCACAACATCTGGTAACCCGGAATCATCACAACACCTGGCAACCTTGACACAAACATACTTTAGTAGGTGAAGGGGTTGAGGAGAAAGCCAACGAGTCATACAAAAAGGTCTAAGGTCTCTTAGGGCTGGTATTATGGTGTGATGCCTCAGCCACTAGAGGAGTTTCTCTGAGAGGTTACGCCCTCTGTAAAGCCCTAAGGGTCATCTTCAATGTCTTTTCTGTCTGATTGTGTTGGAAAAAGATGATAAAGAACACTAGATAAACTCCTTTGTAAAACACCTCTTGAAAGTATGTACGTATACTGAAACATATTTCTGTTTTATGGCGATTTAAAACAAGTGCAAGTCAACTGATATGCCACAATCTGACCCTATAGCCTCAGTAGCCCCCCAAAAAAAAAAAATACTTCTAACCAGCATGTACACATTGCTAGACATGGATACAGAAGAGACAGCTGACGATGCAGTGCTGTTTCTCATGCCGATACCTACAGTGTCACGCTGGCACAAACCCAGAGGTTAGGAAAGGGAAGGGAGGATGGCACAGGGAATTGGGTCAGAGAGAGACAGAAAATAATAATCTGGTGGAGAGAGAGGAGAAGAGAAGAGAAGAGGAGAGGAGAGGAGAGGAGGGAGGGAAGAGAATAAAGGATCTTGTGGACGAGAGAGAAGTCAGAGGAGAATAAATATGGCGTCTCCTCTCTCACAGCCTGGAGGTGAAGTTCTCGGGGAACACCCCTTTGAGCGAGCTCTGTTTATTCTGGATCCAGTCTTCCTGCTTCATCCCCATCAGCCAGCCCTCGTCCTGAAACAAACACATCATGTGGATTAAGAGGAACCCAAAGCACACCGTTTTGTAATGTAGCTAAGGACATGAGATAGACACGTATTTTGTACATCAAAGCTGCCTCACACTACAGAAACGGTCCTATGAGCCCGTTCTGGCAAAAAAAAGGCTATTAAATGTAGTTAATTCTTCTATTGTTGGAAGAATTGTGTACAAATAAAGACAGGAATTTGATAAAGCACAAACAGAATGTACTATCAGGCTATGACTAAGAACACTGACCTGTTCTTCTGGGTTGTCGAAGGCCACAACCAGCACGATGTCTCCAGCCTTCATCTCCAGCTCATCCGAGTCATTAGCGGCATAGTCATGCATGGTGGTCACCTGAACACGATGAAGAAAATAGTACAATTCAGTTTCAAATGATTTCCTACTTGGAAATAATAGATACATATTACACAACGTAGAATTTATTCACATATCATCATCATCCCCACTCACTTTGAAGAGGAATCCTGGAGGCATTTCTACCGCCTCTGAATCCCCGTTGGTTGCTGCTGCTGCCACAACAGGGGTCTGTGATAAAAGAAGTCACAAAAATAAGTCAACCAACCAATCAACCAATCAACCAACCAATCAACCAATCAATCAATCAATCAATCAACCAACCAACAAACCAATCAACCAACCCACACAACCAACCAATCAACCAATCAATCAATCAAACAACCAATCAACCAACCAACCAACCACCCAACCAACCAACCAACCAATCAAACAACCAACCAACCAACCAATCAACCAACAAACCAACCAACCAACCAACCAACCACCAAACCAACCAACCAATCAACCAACCAATCAACCAATCAACCAACCAAGGTGCCACTTACCTCTTCTGGTGCTGCGGCTGCAGGTGTAGGGGCTGCAGGAGTCGTAAGTGTGTCAGCCTGTTAGAGACGGAGAGAAGAAGAACTATTACACATACAGCACATCATGATGTCACTAGAAATGCACCCCCAGTCTATAAAGTATCCCCTGTTACAACCAGGCCGTGTTTTCCGGACTGAAAGACTACGATACATTTCATTTTGAAGGGATCCGGAGAAACAAAGACCCTCTTTCTATATTTCATCTCTTTATTTATTCAGGAAGTCCCATTGTGGTCAGAATACCTATTTTTCAAAGGACACCTGGCACTGCCTACTACTACTTGGAAGAACCAGACAGAACCAGAGAGAACCAGAGAGAACCAGAGAGCTCCACCATCATGTGTCTACAACTACAGTATCCTCCATCCTGTCCTGCTAGACCACCAGACCAGTGTTGTAGCCGATGCATCCACCCAGCTCCAGATGCATCCTACTCTTTTCATCGTACCTGGGGCACCCCCTCCTCATCATCATCCCAGCCAGCAGCCTCAGACTCGGCCACGGCAGCGGTAGCAGTGGCATCAGCAACACCATCATCCCCCCAGGAGTCATCCACCCTCACAGGCAGAGAGCCATCGTCATCCCAGCCTGCTGTGGTGGCAGCTATACCGTCATCCCCACAGCCAGCAGCACGCACCGGCAGGGTACCGTCATCCCCACAGCCGGCAGCACGCACCGGCAGGGTACCGTCATCCCCCCAGCCGGCAGCACGCACCGGCAGGGTACCGTCATCCCCACAGCCAGCAGCACGCACCGGCAGGGTACCGTCATCCCCACAGCCAGCAGCACGCACCGGCAGGGTACCGTCGTCATCCCAGCCGGCAGCACGCACCGGCAGGGTACCGTCATCATCCCAGCCAGCAGCACGCACTGGCAGGGTACCGTCATCATCCCAGCCCTGGGGCTCCTCTGGTGGAGCAGGAGTTTCCTCAGGCTAGGTGGGCGAGGGGTTGGGGTGGGGCAATTAAATGGGCAGAATGGGGCATGTCCATTGGTATGAGGAACCCATTCGAAGCCATAGAGACCAGGTTTAGAGCCAGAGTTTCCATGGCAATGGGCATGGGCAAGGGGGTAGGGGCAGAGGGAAGGGGTGAGGGGTAGGGGGCAGGGGCGAGGGTTAAGAGGCGAAGGTACGGGGTGGGGGCAGTGAAATGGGGTATAATAGGCCATAGGAAGCCATAGTGACCAAGAACCGGGTCAGGCAAGGTTTCCATGGCAATGGGCCATTTATCGGGGATAATAGAAATGTAGGAAATTAATTAAAATTAATTAAATGAATGAATGAATTGATAAATAAAAAGATTGATGATTGAAACGTGGGGGATGTGGCGAAAAAGTGAAAAAACCAATTAGGAAAGATCAATTAGGTTTTCGATCGTTAGCTTTTCCAAATCAAAGAAGGCTGTTGTTATGGAGTTGGCATGATTGCGCAGACTGGTACTCAGGCTACCAGGTAACATCGTGGAAGGTCAGAGGTACAATTCCCTTTATGTTCTGCTTTACTATTTCCCCCAACAAAAACACAGAGATGTGGAGATAACAGTTTGGTTAGGACACGAAAGCAAACCGGAAAACCCTGAAATAACTATTTTGTTATTCTGTTAGTATCATGCAGTCCCTAAATTCAGCTAGACATTCCCATGGCTGTTGGATTAGCTAGACAGTCCCTTTTGGATTAGCTAGACAGTCCCTGATGGATTAGCTAGACAGTCCCATGGCTGTTGGATGAGCTAGACAGTCCCTGTTGGATCAGCTAGACAGTCCCATGGCTGTTTAATCAGCTAGACAGTCCCTGTTGGATTAGCTAGACAGTCCCATGGATGTTGGATCAGCTAGACAGTCCCTGTTGGATCAGCTAGACAGTCCCTGTTGGATCAGCTAGACAGTCTCATTACTGTTGGATCAGCTAGACAGTCCCTGATGGATCAGCTAGACAGTCCCTGATGGATCAGCTAGACAGTCCCATGACTGTTGGATTAGCTAGACAGTCCTTGTTGGATCAGCTAGACAGTCCCTGTTGGATCAACTAGACAGTCCCATGACTGTTGGCTCAGCTAGACAGTCCCATGGCTGTTGAATTAGCTAGACAGTCCCTGTTGGATCAGCTAGACAGTCCCATGGCTGTTGGATCAGCAAGACTGTCCCATGACTGTTGGATCAACTATGCAGTCCCTGTTGGATCAGCTAGGCAGTCTCATGGCTGTTGGATCAGCTAGACAGTCCCATGGCTGTTGGATCAACTATGCAGTCTCTGTTGGATCAGCTAGACAGTCCCTGTTGGATTAGCTAGACAGTCCCATGACTGTTGGATCAGCTAGACAGTCCCATGACTGTTGGATCAGCTAGACAGTCCCATGGCTGTTAGATCAGCTAGACAGTCCCTGTTGGATCAGCTAGACAGTCCCATGGCTGTTGGATCACCAAGACTGTCCCATGACTGTTGGATCAACTATGCAGTCCCTGTTGGATCAGCTAGACAGTCCCTGTTGGATCAGCTAGGCAGTCTCATGGCTGTTGGATCAGCTAGACAGTCCCATGGCTGTTGGATCAACTATCCAGTCCCTGTTGGATCAGCTAGACAGTCCCTGTTGGATTAGCTAGACAGTCCCTGTTGGATTAGCTAGACAGTCCCATGACTGTTGGATCAGCTAGACAGTCCCATGGCTGTTAGATCAGCTAGACAGTCCCTGTTGGATCAGCTAGACAGTCCATGTTGGATTAGCTAGACAGTCCCTGTTGGATCAGCTAGACAGTCCCTGATGGAGGGAATCTATGGTCAATGTAGAGTATGATGACTGTGCTTACCTCCCATGTGTCCCATGATACCGCCTTCAGCAGGAAAAAAGAGAAATAGAGAGAGAGAGAGAGAGAGAGAGAGAGACAGAGAGAGAAGCGGTAGAGAGCCTCAAACACAACAAATAAACAGAAGAAAACTTTCATGCATTTCAAAGTCATACGTCTAAACAAACAGAAACTATGAAAATGCTAACAGGTCGCAAATATACACAGTGGTAATGAATGTCTCGCCAGGCAGACTGAGCTCGCGCCAGGGTCTAAGCATGTATCAAACACGTATAGGAGCTGATAACAACTTGACTTATTGCCTGCCTGACCGTCTGCCTGAACGGGCCAACCCACCTGAGAGGCTGAGGACACGGCTGTGCCACCATGACTTGGTGCAGCCAGGATGGACAGGTCCATGTCCAACAGGTTGGCCCCTGCAGGGCTGTCAAACTGACATGGGAAGGAAGGATACGATACATACAGACAGTTAACAGGAGAACGAGGGTGGGATTAGCAAGAGTCACACTTTATGTGGATAGCAGAGCTGGGTTCAAGTCAAATTCAGAAACTCAATTGGGGGATTTTGGGGGATCAATTTGGGGATTTTAAATTCATATCACTTCCTTGAAATGACTGACTTCAATTCCAAATTGACCCCAACCTTGGTGGATAGTCGCCAATAGAAGACCTACAGTATCAACCAAATATCAACTGCAACTCTGTTGGTGTGTAACAGCTTGCTTGGGTTCTGATAAGGGATGGGGTAGGTTTAGGGTAGAGTAATGGTTAGGGTAGGTTTAGGGTAGAGTAGGGGTAGGTTTAGTGTAGAGTATGGGTTAGGGTAGGCTTAGGGTAGAGTAGGGGTAGGTTTAGTGTAGAGTACGGGTTAGGGTAGGTTTAGGGTAGAGTAGGGGTTAGGGTAGGTTTAGGGTAGAGTAGGGGTTTTAGGGTAGGTTTAGGGTAGAGTAGGGTTAGGTAGGTTTAGGGTGGTAGTAGGGGTTAGGGTAGGTTTAGGGTAGAGTAGGGGTTAGGGTAGGTTTAGGGTAGAGTAAGGGTTAGGGTAGGTTTAGGGTAGAGTAAGGGTTAGGGTAGGTTTAGGGTAGAGTAGGGGTTAGGGTAGGTTTAGGGTAGAGTAGGGGTTAGGGTAGGTTTAGGGTAGAGTAAGGGTTAGGGTAGGTTTAGGGTAGAGTAAGGGTTAGGGTGGGTTTAGGGTAGAGTAGGGGTTAGGGTAGGTTTAGGATAGAGTAGGGGTAGGTTTAGGGTAGAGTAGGGGTTGGGGTAGGTTTATGGTAGAGTAAGGGTTAGGGTAGGTTTATGGTAGAGTAGGGGTTAGGGTAGGTTTAGGGTAGAGTAGGGGTTAGGGTACATTCAGGGTAGAGAAGGGTTAGGGTAGGTTTAGTGTAGAGTAAGGTTTAGGGTAGAGTAGGGGTTAGGGTAGGTTTAGGGTAGAGTAATGGTTGGGGTAGGTTTAGGGTAGAGTAGGGGTTAGGGTAGGTTTAGGGTAGAGTAAGGGTTAGGGTAGGTTTAGGGTAGAGTAGGGGTAGGTTTAGGGTAGAGTAAGGGTGAGGGTAGGTTTAGGGTAGAGTAGGGGTATGTTTAGTGTAGAGTACGGGTTAGGGTAGAGTACGGGTTAGGGTAGGTTTAGGGTAGAGTAGGGGTAGGTTTAGTGTAGAGTACGGGTTAGGGTAGGTTCAGTGTAGAGTACGGGTTAGGGTAGGTTTAGGGTAGAGTAGGGGTAGGTTTAGTGTAGAGTATGGGTTAGGGTAGAGTAAGGGTTAGGGTAATGAGTTAGGCATGACGTGATAAAGGAAAAGAGAACAGGCTGTACCTGTGTTGGGGACGTAACACTGATGTTAGGAGCAGCAGCAGCATCAAACAGGTTAATGATGTTTTCTGGTTTCATGTCCCGACAGGGGCTGGATTCAGGCCGCGGCGGCATCGCTGGTCTCAGCTAAACAACGTAAGGGACAGAGAGAAAGACAGGTAAAGACAAGGGTCACATGGCATACATTGAAACGTGTGCCTTTCTGCTGGCTTACTTTTGCAAAATAACTATGAATTAATGCAATTCAAATTCAAATAATTGTCAACAGATAACATCACATTAAGGTGTGGAGTGTTCACGTTCACTATATAATCAATACAATGAGCTTGTCTGACCACCACACTTACTACTGCCAACTTCAAATGTCTGAATCTCCTAAAAGGGCCACAAGACGGCATTTCAACGTTTCATCACTACAAAATCTTACTTTCTGTGATCAATTTGAAATAGAACTAAATAGGTTCATAATGATCAATAAAAAAAATCTGATTCGATCAAAGGTTTTATCAACAAACATTATTTTCAGATAAGGTTTTTATTTATTTATTTTACCTTTATTTAACTAGGCAAGTCAGTTCAGTAGTTAGTCAAAGTCAAGACAGAACCTAATTTATTGATAAGACAGAGAGCAGAATTTGCCAATCCATCGAGTAAGACTCAACCATTACCTCCATGGAAATCGTCCCAGTTGTTTACTGGCCAACAAGCTACGCAGTAATGATCAATTAGCTGTAATGATCAATAAGCTGATATATTAACTATTGTATCTGAAACAGGGGGAATTACTATCAGAACCCCAATTAATCAATCACTGTATTACAAGGAACAATAGCAGGTCTATTTCTTTAATCAATAAAATGAACTTGTCTGACCACCACACTTACTACTGCCAACTTCAAATTTCTGAACCCCAATTAATCAATCAAAGATTATCCTGCTTCTATAAAGAACTGTACACCTCTGACTGTAAATCATAAAATAATTAATTCCATCAACGGGACAGTTGTAAATCATGCAGCGCCATGTGTCACGATCGCAGATTTTAGAGAAACAACAAATGTCGGTACATATAAGTGTCTTATAACGGCTGAAAGCTTAAATTATTGTTAATATAACTGCACCTGTCCAATTTACAGTAGCTATTACTGCGAAAAAAATGCCACGCTATTGTTTGAGGAGAGCTCCTAACAACAAAACACTTTTATCACTGTGATAGGTTTGATAAATTCACCTCTCACATTCTGTTTTGTTAGATAAAATCAATTTCATATCCTAAAAAGATCCATATAGCATGCACGATCTGTTTTGTATTTCCACTCATTCAATTTGCAAAGAAAGGAATCTGTGAAAATCTCACCCTAAACGTTGTTTGAACGAGTCAAATCACGTTCGTATCTATTCCTCAGAGATCCTAGAAGGTAACACGACTTAATTATTTCATTAGGGGTGTAGTATATCCTATAGGACACCATATTTGGTTAGAGAGCGATGCCTTCATAGCGCGGGCAGCCATCACTTGAACAACTGTATCTTTGTCAAATAAGCACCAATTATGAAGTTATGAAAACTGGTTGTTTTGCAAGTATTGAACTTATAATATGGCTACTACCACTTGGAAAGCTAAATCAAAGTCCAAGTATACAGATTTGATGATATTCTTGCCGAAAAATGGAATATGAATGTGAATGTCTTCTTCACGATTTGCCCAAATATACCTGGGGACTTCACACTAAAAGTGTTGTTGTTCACTCATTTTTTAAGTTATCCATCTGAAACTTTTGCATATACACGGCTGCCATTTTGCGGACACTAGCGGAATTACAACCAGAGTGACGGCTTTAACTATGACCATTCTCTTGCATTTCAAAGATGATGGTAGAAAAAGACCAGTTGGTTTTTTCTTTGTATTTTCTTCTACCAGATCTAATGTGTTATATTCTCCTACATTCAATTCACATTTCCACAAACTTCAAAGTGTTTCCTTTCAAATGGTACCAAGAATATGCATGACTCCCCGTACCTGCTTCTCTACTCCAGCGTCGGACCTTACAATATGCCAATCCCTCAGCCTTGGTTATAACAGGCAATATCTGCTCTGCTCCATTCATAATCAATAAAAGCAGCAGACAAGGCGATCCAAATTCTCCTTTGCTATTCTTATTATCCATGGAACCCCTGGCACCAGGCAATTTGTCAATCAAAGGAAATAACACAGATTTACCTCAAATCTAGTGATCACATCATCTCATTATATACAGAGGACATTTTACTATATCTAGACAATGTATCTCCAATCACTCCCAAATGCATTGAAGACCATACATAAATTCAGATTCATCTCAATGTCACTTAGTCACTTCACAAATTATTTCGACTAACCTGTCAATTTGCACATTGACTCGGTACAGGTACCCCCTGTATATTGCCTCGTTTCGTTATGTACATTTATTGTGTTAATTTTTTATTGATTAGATTTTTTTTACTTTAGTTTATTTAGTCAATATTTTCTTAACTCTATTTCTAGAACTGCATTGTTGGTTAAGGGCTTGTACACAGATAATATTACCTTCTATATTAAGTGAATAGGCAGTAGAGTTGTTTCCATGTGTGTAAATTGAGTAAATTATAGTTTGTAGAGTTAAATAGAAACACTGAATAGTGTAGAAATAACTCTGCAACAAGAGTAATTTTTACTCTATTTAGACTGGGACTAAATGTTATATTTTGTAGAGTATAATTGTCTTCAATTTGAGTCAAATTTACTCAGACACATTTACTGTGTAGGTAAGCTTTTCACGGTATGTTCTACACCTGTTGTATTCTGATAATGTGACATATACAATTGATTTGATTTGTATTTCTAAAATGAATCAAAGCACATCAAACCTACTGCCTCTCAAGACGCCGATGGAGGACTCTGTCTCTACTTATGGAAACCCTTTTTTTCCCCAATTTAAAACATTTGGGAGTAGATATATTTCCTTCCTCAGATAACACCATTGCCAGAAACTTTAACAGAACGCTCAAATGAACAGAATGCTCTAACTAACAGAACCCTCAAATAAACAGAATGCTCTAACTAACAGAACCCTCAAATTAACAGAATGCTCTAACTAACAGAACCCTCAAATGAAATGCTCTAACTAACAGAACCCTCAAATAAACAGAATGCTCTAACTAACAGAACGCTCTAACTAACAGAACCCTCAAATAAACAGAATGCTCTAACTAACAGAACCCTCAAATAAACAGAATGCTCTAACTAACAGAACCCTCAAATGAACAGAATGCTCTAACTAACAGAACCCTCAAATGAACAGAATGCTCTAACTAACAGAACGCTCAAATGAACAGAATGCTCTAACTAACAGAACCCTCAAATGAACAGAATGCTCTAACTAACAGAACCCTCAAATGAACAGAATGCTCTAACTAACAGAACCCTCAAATGAACAGAATGCTCTAACTAACAGAACCCTCAAATGAACAGAATGCTCTAACTAACAGAACCCTCAAATAAACAGAATGCTCTAACTCACAGAACCCTCAAATTAATAACAGAACGCTCAAATTAATAACAGAACGCTCAAATGAACAGAACGCTCAAATGAACAGAACGCTCAAATGAACAGAACGCTCAAATGAACAGAACGCTCAAATGAACAGAATGTTCTAACTAACAGAACGTTCTAACTAATAACAGAACGCTCTAATTAATAACAGAACGCTCAAATTAACAGAACGCTCAAATTAACAGAACGCTCAAATTAACAGAACGCTCAAATTAACAGAACGCTCAAATTAACAGAACGCTCAAATTAACAGAACGCTCAAATGAACAGAACGCTCAAATGAACAGAACGCTCAAATGAACAGAATGCTCAAATGAACAGAATGCTCAAACTAACAGAACGCTCAAATGAACAGAACGCTCAAATGAACAGAATGCTCTAACTAACAGAATGCTCAAATTAATAACAGAATGCTCAAATTAATAACAGAACGCTCAAATTAATAACAGAACGCTCAAATTAATAACAGAACGCTCAAATTAATAACAGAACGCTCAAATTAATAACAGAACGCTCAAATTAACAGAACCCTCAAATTAACGGAACGCTCAAATTAACAGAACGCTCAAATTAACAGAACGCTCAAATTAAAAGAATGCTCAAATTAACAGAACGCTCAAATGAACAGAATGCTCTAACTAACAGAACGCTCAAATTAACAGAACGCTCTAATTAACAGAACGCTCTAATTAACAGAACGCTCAAATTAATAACAGAACGCTCAAATTAACAGAACGCTCAAATTAACAGAACGCTCAAATTAACAGAGCGCTCTAATTAACAGAGCGCTCTAATTAACAGAACGCTCAAATTAATAACAGAACGCTCAAATTAATAACACGCTCTAATTAACAGAACGCTGTAATTAACAGAACGCTCAAATTAATAACAGAACGCTCAAATTAATAACAGAACGCTCAAATTAACAGAACGCTCAAATTAACAGAACGCTCAAATTAACAGAATGCTCAAACTAACAGAACGCTCAAACTAATAACAGAACGCTCAAATTAATAACAGAACGCTCAAATTAATAACAGAACGCTCAAATTAATAACAGAACGCTCAAATTAACAGAACGCTCAAATTAATAATAGAACGCTCAAATTAACAGAACGCTCTAATTAACAAAACGCTCAAATTAATAATAGAATGCTCAAATTAATAACAGAACGCTCAAATTAATAACAGAACGCTCAAATTAATAACAGAACGCTCAAATTAATAACAGAACGCTCAAATTAACAGAACGCTCAAATTAATAATAGAATGCTCAAATTAACAGAACGCTCTAATTAACAAAACGCTCAAATTAACAGAACGCTCAAATTAACAGAACGCTCAAATTAACAGAACGCTCAAATGAACAGAATGCTCAAATTAACAGAACGCTCAAATGAACTGAACGCTCAAATTAACAGAACGCTCAAATTAACAGAATGCTCAAATGAACAGAATGCTCTAACTAACAGAACGCTCAAATTAACAGAACGCTCAAATTAATAACAGAACGCTCAAATTAACAGAACGCTCACATTAACAGAACGCTCAAATGAACAGAACGCTCAAATTAACAGAACGCTCAAATTAACAGAACGCTCAAATGAACAGAACGCTCTAACTAACAGAACGCTCAAATTAACAGAACGCTCAAATTAATAACAGAACGCTCACATTAACAGAACGCTCAAATTAACAGAACGCTCAAATTAATAACAGAACGCTCAAATTAACAGAACGCTCAAATTAATAACAGAACGCTCAAATTAACAGAACGCTCAAATTAACAGAACGCTCAAATGAACAGAACGCTCTAACTAACAGAACGCTCACATTAACAGAACGCTCAAATTAATAACAGAACGCTCAAATTAATAACAGAAGGCTCAAATTAATAACAGAACGCTCAAATTAACAGAAGGCTCAAATTAATAACAGAAGGCTCAAATTAATAACAGAACGCTCAAATTAACAGAAGGCTCAAATTAATAACAGAAGGCTCAAATTAATAACAGAACGCTCAAATTAACAGAAGGCTCAAATTAATAACAGAAGGCTCAAATTAATAACAGAACGCTCAAATTAATAACAGAACGCTCAAATTAATAACAGAACGCTCAAATTAACAGAACGCTCAAATTAACAGAACGCTCAAATTAACAGAACGCTCAAATTAACAGAACGCTCAAATTAACAGAACGCTCAAATTAACAGAATGCTCAAAATAACAGAACGCTCAAATTAACAGAACGCTCAAATTGTCACGCCCTGACCTTAGAGAGCCTTTTTATTTCTCTATTTGGTTAGGTCAGAGTGTGATTTGGAGTGGGCATTCTAGTTTTTCTATTTCTTTGTTGGCTAGGTATGGTTCCCAATCAGAGGCAGCTGTCTATCGTTGTCTCTGATTGGGTATCATACTTAGGCAGCCCTTTTTCCCACCTTAGATTGTGGGATCTTGTTTGTGTGTAGTTGCTTTCTGCACTGCATGTAGCTTTACGTTCAATTTTTTTTGTATTTTGTTGTTTTTTCGATGTCATTTCAATAAAAGTTAAATGTATGCCTAGCACGCTGCACCTTGGTCCAATCCATTTCTAAATGAACGTGAAACAAATTAACAGAACGCTCAAATGAACAGATCGCTCAAATTAACAGAACGCTCAAATGAACAGAACGCTCAAATGAATAGAATGCTCAAATGAACAGAATGCTCAAATGAACAGAATGCTCAAATGAACAGAATGCTCAAATGAACAGAATGCTCAAATTAACAGAATGCTCAAATTAACAGAACGCTCAAATGAACAGAACGCTCAAATGAACAGAATGCTCAAATGAACAGAATGCTCAAATGAACAGAATGCTCAAATTAACAGAATGCTCAAATGAACAGAACGCTCAAATGAACAGAATGCTCAAATGAACAGAATGCTCAAATGAACAGAACGCTCAAATGAACAGAATGCTCAAATGAACAGAATGCTCAAATGAACAGAATGCTCAAATGAACAGAACGCTCAAATGAATAGAATGCTCAAATGAACAGAATGCTCAAATGAACAGAATGCTCAAATGAACAGAATGCTCAAATGAACAGAATGCTCAAATTAACAGAATGCTCAAATTAACAGAACGCTCAAATGAACAGAACGCTCAAATGAACAGAATGCTCAAATGAACAGAATGCTCAAATGAACAGAATGCTCAAATGAACAGAACGCTCAAATGAACAGAACGCTCAAATGAACAGAACGCTCAAATGAATAGAATGCTCAAATGAACAGAATGCTCAAATGAACAGAATGCTCAAATGAACAGAATGCTCAAATGAACAGAATGCTCAAATTAACAGAATGCTCAAATTAACAGAACGCTCAAATGAACAGAACGCTCAAATGAACAGAATGCTCAAATGAACAGAATGCTCAAATGAACAGAATGCTCAAATTAACAGAATGCTCAAATTAACAGAACGCTCAAATGACCAGAACACTCAAACTGTTTTATTTATTAAAAAACCTTAACTTAAATTTGACGTTTGGAGAAACGTGGAGGAACGACTAATTCTGCAGTAGGACTGTGAGAGCTTGCTGTAAAGCGTTACCAAAATTCTGAATGAGAGCATGTCAGTATCTCCCTCTCCCTTAGAGTTGGTCACAGACTAGATGGAGCCAGTATTGCTCCCAGGAGACATCTGCAGACGAGGTGGAAATCTGTTGTCTGTTCTTTCTTAATATAAACACGTGTGTGTGTGTGTGTGTGTGTGTGTGTGTGTGTGTGTGTGTGTGTGTGTGTGTGTGTGTGTGTGTGTGTGTGTGTGTGTGTGTGTGTGTGTGTGTGTGTGTGTGTGTGTGTGTGTGTGTGTGTGTGTGTGTGTGTGTGTGTGTGTGTGTGTGTGTGTGCCTTTAAATACATTGACAAACTCCCCCGGAAACTTGCAGCAACAGCGTCTGTGTGCAACAAAAATAAATAACATTGACTGAAACCTTAAATCGATCTCAGTTCCATTGTCCGGGGCCAAGTTAACCTCCCTTTTCATCTAAGAGGATCAGAACCAGTGAGTCTTGGTTGGCTCGTGTTTACGAGGACTCATGGCTTTCGACCTTCGACCTTCGCCTCTCCCGAGTCCGTACGGGAGTTTCAGCGATGAGACAAGACTGTAACTACCAATTTGATCGAAATTTGCGGAGAAAAAAAAAAGAGAAGAAACAAAATATAGAGGATCATGTTGTTAAACTACGAGTTTGACCAAATCCCCTTATTTAGGGGAGAAATTTGGTTTAAAATATATTTATATAATAATAATTTTACTCCAAAATAAATGTAAAATAAACTGACTCTGACACCATCTAAAGTATAATTTCCACCTCCAGAAATGAGCCATCAAAACATATTGGTAAAAATGATGTTAAAATGATTTTAACATATTGGACTATGTACTGTGCGGTCTATATTATCAGATGTTTACTATTATTAGCAAACAGCATGATCACCTGTAACCCAACTGATGAAGCATTGTGGCTAGATCATGTACATAGGCTAAAGCATTGGGTTTGTTCATCTACCGAATTGGACACAACATTCTGATTGCTCTTATTATTAATTATTATTATTTGACTATAACTATAAATAATGACTAATTATTATTCACTCAACAAAATAAATAGGTTAACTATTCTACTATAGAGTTGTCTGGTTTAGTTTTAACACCAAGGAAGGTTCCATCCTGAGTGATAACGTAGAGGCTTTGAATTCCTTTACCAGCAGCTACAGTAGACTACAACCTACAGTCTGAGCTGAGCACCACATAGACTATTACAGTAGACTACAACCTACAGTCTGAGCTGAGCACCACATAGACTATTACAGTAGACTACAACCTACAGTCTGAGCTGAGCACCACATAGACTATTACAGTAGACTACAACCTACAGTCTGAGCTGAGCACCACATAGACTATTACAGTCCATTCATCTGAACATCGGCATGTCAGCAACAATCACTGTTGTTCACTGCACAAAGTTTAATAGAGAAAATTAAATAATTGAGAATATATTTATTTGAGAATGTATTTATTTAGGAATACATTTATTTGGGAATATATTTATTTAGGAATACATTTATTTGGGAATATATTTAATATATTTATTTCGTAGAACAGACATGCTTCACTATTAGGCTATGTCATTCCAGCCCCAGTGTGTGTGTGTGTGTGTGTGTGTGTGTGTGTGTATGTGTGTGTGTCTGTGTGTGTGTGTTTGTATGTGTGTGTGTCTGTGTGTGTGTGCGTCTGTGCGTGTCTGTGTGTGTCTGTGTGTCTGTGTGTGTGTGTGTGTGTGTGTGTGTGTGTGTGTGTGTGTACTACAGTACCTTAGAGGGGGACTTAGGGATGGGTGGCGGTCCGCCTGGACTCAGAGTGTGATTGGCTGGATCTGCTCCTCTGGGGAGCTCACTAGAGAAGAGAGGGAAGTAGACAGAGAGAGAGAGGGGAGAGAGAGGGGGAAGACAGCGAGAGGGGGAAGAGAGAGAGAGGGGGACGAGAGAGGGGAAGAGAGAGAGAGGGGGAAGAGAGAGGGGGAGAGAGAGAGGGGATAACAGAGAGAAGGGGGAGAGAGGGGGAAGACAGAGAGAGGGGGGAAAGAGAGAGAGGGGGGAAGAGAGAGAGAGAGGGGGAGAGAGGGGGAAGACAGAGAGAGGGGGAAGAGAGAGAGAGGGGGGAAGAGAGAGAGAGAGAGGGGGAGAGAGGGGGGAAGACAGAGAGAGGGGGGGAAGAGAGAGAGAGGGAGAGAGAGGGGGAGAGAGAGAGGGGGTATAGTACAGAATGGAACGTGCCTGTTAGGTTATAGCGAACAGTGAAGGCAGACTGACAGTCTATACAACTGCAGATACTCTAAAGCAGTGTATATCTCCTCCACCAACAGGGCTCTGTCAAAGCAGTTACCTCAGCCAGTTCGACTTATTTGACACATTCTAGTACAACCTGATTCAACTGTTCAACTAAATCACCAAGACCTTCGTTAGTTGAATCATACGGGCTAGTTCTGGAATACATCCACCGAGTGAAACAAGGGGTAGCCTAAAGTGCCAGAGTCTGTTTGTGCCATCATGCCATCATGCCAACTCCTCGTCACTCATTGTCATGCCATGTTTGGAGTTGGCAAGAGCACACACAAAAAAAGATGTGGAACGAGGGGGAACTTGAGGAGCGGTTTGGGACTCTAAAAGACTCTATGTTTACCATGTGATTAACAGTAACAACCCACCAAGCAGCACTGATCTCAGACACGGAACCAGAGACAGAGGACAGACAAACACATTAGTTTAGTCAGACAGGGCTTCTGCCTTGGTTACCTCCTCTGAGCTCGCAACGACGTCGGTGCATCGCTGTTACCTGTTCATATGCTCATCTTATATTATATACAAGGAAAGGTATACTATGTAATACAATGACAGAAACTCACCCAGACATGTCCTGTTTCTCCAGTTTGACAAGAATATCGTACAGATTCTGGTCGAGCTGCATACGGTGTGATTGGGAGACAGAGAGACAGAGAGAGAGAGAGAGAGAGAGAGAGAGAGAGAGAGAGAGAGAGAAGAGAAGGAGAGAGAGATAAAGAGAGGGAGAGAGAGAGAGATAAAGAGAGAGAGAGAGATAAAGAGAGGGAGAGAGAGAGATAAAGAGAGGGAGAGAGAGAGAGAGAAAGATAAAGAGGGAGAGAGAGAGAGAGATAAAGAGAGAGAGATAAAGAGAGAGAGAGAGATAAAGAGAGAGAGAGGGAGAGAGAGAGATGATAGAGAGAGAGAAGTAGAGAAGTGAGAGAAAGTAAACAATGTCTCCATATTAATTCATGGACTTGTTGGTTACATCAACATAAAGTCATCAGACTCACCTTCCCCATCTCCTTGTGGAACTTCTCCTCAAAGCCAGACATACTCTGGAAGGTGCTAATGTAGAAGCCAACTCGACTATGGAGACAGAGAGAGAGAGAGGAAGAAGAAGAAGAAGGACACAGCGAAGAAGGAGTGAGAAAGAGAGGAAAGGGGTATTTGAGAGTTTGAACAAATAATTATTGGGGTGTGTTAGTGCATAGTTAGTATTGTTTGTATTATGATGCACCTTTTGGAATGCAACAAAAACATAATTTCACTTTTTCTTCCATACTGAGATGTACCTGTTCCATAGTGAGATGTACCTGTTCCATAGTGAGATGTACCTGTTCCATAGTGAGATGTACCTGTTCCATAGTGAGATGTACCTGTTCCATAGTGAGATGTACCTGTTCCATAGTGAGATGTACCTGTTCCATTCCAGATGTACCTGTTCCATAGTGAGATGTACCTGTTCCATAGTGAGATGTACCTGTTCCATAGTGAGATGTACCTGTTCCATAGTGAGATGTACCTGTTCCATAGTGAGATGTACCTGTTCCATTCCAGATGTACCCGTTCCATAGTGAGATGTACCTGTTCCATAGTGAGATGTACCTGTTCCATTCCAGATGTACCTGTTCCATAGTGAGATGTATCTGTTCCATAGTGAGATGTACCTGTTCCATTCCAGATGTACCTGTTCCATAGTGAGATGTACCTGTTCCATTCCAGATGTACCTGTTCCATAGTGAGATGTACCTGTTCCATAGTGAGATGTACCTGTTCCATAGTGAGATGTACCTGTTCCATAGTGAGATGTACCTGTTCCATAGTGAGATGTACCTGTTCCATAGTGAGGGCAGTTCCTCCTGCAGATCTTCATTAATCTCCATTCCAACACCTTCCATGAGCTCTCCATTCCAGCTGTACCTGTTCCATCTGCCTGACACACACACACACACACACACACTCTCTCCACACACACACACACACACACACACACACACACACACACACACACACACACACACACACACACACACACACACACACACACACACACACACACACACACACACACACACACACACACACACACACACACACACACACCAACAAACACAATATCTGTCACAAGGCACATATGGTCCTTATTTTACACTTACCATTCCAATATACTGTAAAATGCCGTAAACCAGTAAACCATCTAACTACTAGCCACCTACTAACCACCTACTAACCACCTACTAATCAACTACTATCCACCTACTAGCCACCGAACTATCCAACTACTAGTCACCTACTAGCCACCTACTAACCACCTACTATCCACCTACTAGCCAACTACTAACCACCTACTATCCACCTACTAGCCACCGAACTATCCAACTACTATCCACCTACTAGCCACCGAACTATCCAACTACTAGTCACCTACTAGCCACCTACTAACCACCTACTATCCACCTACTAGCCACCTACTAACCACCTACTATCCACCTACTAGCCAACTACTAGCCAACTACTAACCACCTACTAACCAACTACTATCCACCTACTATCCACCTACTAAAGCTATAGGTCTAAAGCTATTGTAGGCAGTCTACAGACTAAAATAGAGTGTTGAGTCCCAATGACAGCAGTAGTCAACAGGGTGGTTGGGAGAGGTGATGGACCCACCTGGTTCCTGGAGAGGTTACTCTGAGCAATGTTGTGGGCTGACAGGATGCCCTGAGCCCAAACTGGTGTGGCCCTTTCCAACAGAGATGCTGGCTAGAGGTGGGAAAAGATGAAAAGATGAAGAGAGGGAGAGACAGAGAGAGAGAGAGAGAGCGAAAGAGAAGGAGAAATTAGAGAGAGAGAGAGAGAGAAAGAGAGAGAAAGAGAGAGGGGGACAGAGAGAGAGAGAGAGAGAGAGAGAGAGAGAGCGAAAGAGAGAGGGGGACAGAGAGAGAGAGAGAGAGAGAGAGAGAAAGAGAGCGAAAGAGAAGGAGAAATTAGAGAGAGAGAGAGAGAGAATGAAAGTGAAAGAGAAATGAGAGAGAGAGAGAGACCGAGAGAGAGCGAGGGAGTATTTTCAACAGATTTACACGTATTTAGTTCAGTGTAAATTACTGGCATACAGAGACAACAGATTGATATTAATTGCAGAATTACGCAGGATTAAAAGGGCTACATATCCAGTGCTGGGAGAGGTCTTGTTACCTTGGTGATCTTGATGCCCCCGTCCTTTCCTTTCTTCCCCTTATTGGTAGAAGAGTGGTTGTGTCTGGCGCTGTCGTAGTCCACAAGCTTCCTGTCACGCTTTGCAATACGAGACTGAAGAAGAAGAAGACGAGCATGCCTCATCACACACAAGTGATGAAAGCAGTTTGATGAAGGCAGCTGTACTCAAACTGTACTCAAAGCTAGTCCTCAGGAAGGGAGCACAACGATGAGGAAACTACCTTAAAGATCAGGGAACTGTCTAAGATATGATCATACCTTAATATCAGGGAACTGTCCAAGATACGTGTCCATAGATATCAAAGCATTATCCACCAGCTTCTGATGGAAGTCGGTCCACAGAACATCAGTGTCCTGCAACCCGAAACAAGGAAGTCGACATTAAATTACTGAATGGCAGCCTACCTCAAAGTAGTACAGCTGAATGGCAGCCTACCTCAAATGTGTATCGACCATTCAGCTCCTTAAATAACCCTGAAGCTACGATGTAATAGAAATTCCTAGTACTATCACTTCCACTGAGTGAGTAAAACACAAATTATTTATTTACCTCAAAGTTGTTTCTTCTCTAAGCCTTTATTTACACTAGAGAGAGAAGGATGTGGAGAACAAGGAAGGGACAAAATGAAGGACAAATAAAGCATGAATGAATGAACGAGCACAGATGATAGAAAGCATAGCAAAAGTATAGGTAGTTACTGAGAAGAACACAATGGATATGAACAGGAAGGAGGGAAACAGATGATGTCACAGAGGAGAGGGAGAGCCAAGGACATAAAGCTGCAGTTTGGGATATGGGAAGCTGTTCAACGGTAATTTCAATTAACAGGGCTGCAGTTTGGGATATGGGAAGCTGTTCAACGGTCATTTCAATTAGCAGGGCTGCAGTTTGGGATATGGGAAGCTGTTCAACGGTCATTTCAATTAGCAGGGCTGCAGTTTGGGATATGGGAAGCTGTTCAACGGTCATTTCAATTAGCAGGGCTGCAGTTTGGGATATGGGAAGCTGTTCAACGGTCATTTCAATTAGCAGGGCTGCAGTTTGGGATATGGGAAGCTGTTCAACGGTAATTTCAATTAGCAGGGCTGCAGTTTTGTTATTTTTTCGAATCCCAGAATGAGCTTTAATGCAGCTAAAATAGTAATCTTTTGGTAAGACAGACCAGAACCAGAAGCATGCTATGAAAGTTATGGTCTGATGCCAAACTTTCCTACTCAACACATATGTACAGCTCCTACTTCTGTCAAAAGAAAGCAGGGATAAAAAGGACAGTCTGAGAGAGAGAGAGAGAGAGAGAGAGAGAGAGAGACTTCTGGTCTTTCTTTAATGATTCATCCTCATTTCATTAAAACCTTACCACCAACAGTCTTGCCACCATTGCCTGTGACAGCCCCTCCCAGTTCTTCCTAACGCACCTCTCCAAGCCCGGGTACACCCCCAAAATGTTAAGCCCTTCACAACCCCACTGGGAAAGGGGGATACCTAGTCAGTTGTACAACTGAATGCCATAATCAACATCCACGTCTTCGGCACCAGGGGAGCAGCGAGTTAACTGCCTTGCTCAGGAGCAGAATGACAGATTTTTACCTTGTCAGCTCAGGGACTCGATCCAGCAACCTTTCAGTTACTGGCTCAATGCTCTAACCACTAGGCTACCTGCCGCCTCTGCAAACCCCCTGGAAGTAGAGGGGGGGCCCGATCCCTCCATGCCCCACATAACAGAGCTTTGCTCTTGCCCCAGTTCACCTTAGCTGACTCCTTCGAACACCATATCCTGCGCATCGCTGACCATCACAGAAACAAAATCTGCATACGCCGACACTGCTATGCCTGTCAACACACTCCCTGCAGTCTCCTGCGTAGGAGGCCTAGAAAAGGCTCAATGGCTAGTGTATATAACTTCTCTGATAGAGGGCATCCTTGTCTAATGCCCCACATCACCCAGACTGGCCTACTGAGCCCCCCTCCCACCTTGACCAAACATGACACCCGAGCATACAACATCTTCACACAGGCCAAAAACCTTTCTCCCGAACCCAAACACAGATATCACATTAAACAGATACTCATGATCCACTCTATCAAAAGCTTTCTCTTGGTCTAGAGAGACCAGTCCAAAGTTCACATGAGAAACTGGTACACAATATATCTGGTCCTTGTGTACTATAGGGTACAGATGGGAGTTTAGTCTGTTAGCAAGGATCTTGGCTAATATATTGTAGTCCAAACAGAGCAATGCCACAGGCCTCCAGTTCTTACGTTTATACAAGTCTCCTACCCCAACACACTCAACGCACTCATGCAACAGGCAAAAGAAGTCCAGTCCTATTATTCCCATTTTAAAACTCCACTTTGAGTCCATCGACCCCCGGTGCATGACCGGTAGACTATAGCAGTTATTAAT
Organism: Oncorhynchus tshawytscha; assembly: GCF_018296145.1. NCBI lineage: Eukaryota > Metazoa > Chordata > Actinopteri > Salmoniformes > Salmonidae > Oncorhynchus > Oncorhynchus tshawytscha. The sequence goes on from NC_056454.1 coordinate 49,121,132, forward strand.
TCAGACCCATAACCATTCAGATGGTGGTAGACTATAGCAGTTATTAATTCAGACCCATAACCATTCAGATGGTGGTAGACTATAGCAGTTATTAATTCAGACCCATAACCATTCAGATGGTGGTAGACTATAGCAGTTATTAATTCAGACCCATAACCATTCAGATGGTGGTAGACTATAGCAGTTATTAATTCAGACCCATAACCATTCAGATGGTGGTAGACTATAGCAGTTATTAATTCAGACCCATAACCATTCAGACCCATAACCATTCAGACCCATAACCATTCAGATGGTGGTAGACTATAGCAGTTATTAATTCAGACCCATAACCATTCAGATGGTGGTAGACTATAGCAGTTATTAATTCAGACCCATAACCATTCAGATGGTGGTAGACTATAGCAGTTATTAATTCAGACCCATAACCATTCAGATGGTGGTAGACTATAGCAGTTATTAATTCAGACCCATAACCATTCAGATGGTGGTAGACTATAGCAGTTATTAATTCAGACCCATAACCATTCAGACCCATAACCATTCAGACCCATAACCATTCAGATGGTGGTAGACTATAGCAGTTATTAATTCAGACCCAT